>NC_135860.1:9516175-9736175 GCF_031162955.1 Sander vitreus
CTGTTTCTGCACGTGCAGAACTCCAAAGTGCACATTCTAGACACGGAGGGGTTTGAGACCACGTTTGGGCCCAAGGCTCAGAGGAAGAGGCCCAGTCTCGTGGTGGGGGATATGAAGGACCTCGTAGAAAAGGCTGAGGCCTCAGTCCTGACCTACAGTGCAGACAAGGACAAAGACCTAGTGACTGAGGACACAGGGGTCCGGTAAGACCCTCAGAAGATATTATAATCAATCCACTCTACTGGCTACTCTTAACTGATCAGAAGCATGGTTGCTGAATTTTCCTATTTAAAGGTAAAGATGCTCATTCTTAATTCTCATTTTGCAACAGGGAGGAAGTACGTGATGAAATCTTCAAAAAGGGACAGTCCAAGAGGATCTGGGGAGAACTTTACAAGGTATTCTTTCCATCCTCCTGTCAGCACTGTGCATTGCGTTAATGTAGAGGTGGTACGCTGAAGTGTTACGGGGCCGTTCTACATTCCTCACTTGTGTTTTTTGTAATAGGTGATCGACTCATCTGATGTCGTCATCCAAGTGCTGGATGCCCGTGATCCCATGGGAACGCGCTCCAATAGCATTGAGGCATATATGAAGAAGGAGAAATCCTGGAAACATCTGATCTTTGTTCTAAACAAGTGTGACCTCGTCCCCACCTGGGTCACAGTAAGACATTTTTCCTTTTTTAACCGGTTTATCTTTGGTTCCCATTTAATTGGGAGTGGTCGTGTCTGTTTTTTCATAATATTAAATTATGTGGGTGTCTCTTTGTCTCAACTCAATTTTGAACCAGAAACGGTGGGTCGCTGTTTTATCCCAAGAGTACCCTACTCTGGCTTTCCATGCCAGCCTCACCAACTCGTTTGGTAAGGGCTCCCTCATCCAGCTGCTCAGGCAGTTTGGCAAGGTAAGCACATTCCTCAAATTCAAAGTATCTTTGATTTGTCATGAGCAGAAAACAATGTACTTATTTACTGCTGGTGTAATTTTATCTTCAACAGAATAATTTATTTGCTGATAAATCTAGTACCTTGGATATTCAACTAAGTGCAACCCCTTTTGATTTATGAGCACACTATAAAGTTGCAGATATACTTGTGAAAACAAGAACTACTAGCTATAATATAGGATGTTAGTGCTTGGGCTTCAGTTCTCTACAGTCCTCAATATTTTGCCCATTCCAAAATTATGCCATATGGTTTATAGATGGAAATGGTTTATACAGTATATTCATTATTTAGATTTCACTATAATCACAATTCATTAATGCTTAATACTGTGTGAAAATTGCAAAATGAGGGCAATCACAGCTCCTCAGTAAAGGGCATGTTTATATTGAAGCTGCTTTTTTCTCTTCATGTATAAACATAAACAAGGATAGGGTTTGAGAATTATGTCATGTGAGATGGTTCAAATTTGTACTATATATATATATATACTAGGGTAGCTGTAAAATGTATATATGTTGCTGTATTAGGACATTGTGGGCAATGCTGAAAATCAATATGCAGGACTCACTTTATCATAACATTAGAATTGCAAACATCATTAGGATAAATGCATCAATGTGATGGACGTATCTTGCTTTGTCACATATTAAATTCAATGGAGTAGTCAAAAGACATTCCTTTTTAGATATTTTTTCTAAAATTGTTCATTAATCAAATTTCCAAAACCATTGATACATTATAATGTACATGGCTATCCTGACATAAGATTACCTTTACCATGATAGGCTGTATCACCTACCCCTAGACATGTGACGTAGTGGAATATGTTTGTGAAAACTTAAAAGGACCAAAAGGTCAAAAAAAATCAAAAAGGGGTTCTGTTCTTGTTGGATTTAATAATGGGGCTTAAAGAGGTTGTTATGAGAAAGGCACAGAAAAAAACTATTATGATTGTTTTTCTTTGTGTAAAAGGTTTTCTCTGTTGGACCACGTTGACTAAAATATGGGCTAAAAGGTGAAAAATCTGTTCTAAAACAGCCTTCATAGTTTACATCCTGGGACAAAAACTAAAAGATAGCTATATCTCCTTGTTTTAAAAGGTTTCGTGATTGTCTTGTTTACGTAAAAAAATATTTTTAAGATATCCTTTGGTATGTGTTTTGAACAAACAACATTATAGTTCTGGTGTGATGACAAGTTCACTTGGTTTATTGCTGAAGAGCAACAGAGCCCCATCTAAAATTACCTCCAAGAACTGGGGACAGGCTAAGGTTGTTGTTTCATAAACTGCAACATTCTGACTTTATTTTCTGCTTCCCACAGCTCCACACAGACAAGAAACAGATAAGTGTGGGTTTCATTGGCTACCCAAATGTGGGAAAGAGCTCCGTCATCAACACACTGCGCTCTAAGAAGGTCTGCAATGTGGCACCCCTTGCCGGAGAAACAAAGGTAGGATTTGAGTGTCATCTCAGCCATGCAGACCTAAATTTAAACCTGTAATATGCAACAGAGCAAAGTGAACGCTAGACAATCTGTCTAGTAAGCACTGCCGTGGTTGGTCCTATAAAGAGGACTACAGGAAACAACAATTTTTGATCATTTTAAAAGAAAATTATGAATCTAAATTGTGATGGTTTACACTGAAAATAATGTAAAGGCCTACAATATAGAAAATGAAAAGACAGGTAGTACATAAACGCTACTAATAAAATAAGGATAGGAGCAGAGAAGGGAATGGTATTTTTGTGTATAGAGTGAAAAGTAGAGGAGCTTTGATTCTGTGGGGAGGTGATGTGAGGTGAAAAGATGCACATTCCTCTTCTTAACTTGGTAATTGTTGTTGCAACAGCAGAAGTAGTTGGCTTTGAGTTCTTACCTATATAACTGAAAATCTAAGTGGAATCAGGGTCAAGAGAAAGAACAACAACCATTTCTATCCTTAATTTCCTCTCTCTGGGGCTGCTTATCCTACTTGGAAATGAACAAGGGTCTGAAAACCCCAATGTCCACAGCAGGGTCAAGGGGAAAGAAAGGGAAAATATCTGTATTTCTACATGCTTTGCAAAGCTGTGAACTTGGACCACGAGAGGCGAGAATTTCTTTTGCACACCCAGCCAATGAATCTGATGGGCATGTGGCCAACACTATTTCTCACCTTGTCTTTGATTCTCACCACATACTCTACGCTATTTAATGACAGCCAAACAAGCTCATGATCCGCAGCACTGCTGTGACGCTTGTTCCTCCTTTTGTTAGAATGGATGGGTGTTTATGTTTATATGAAAAGTTACTTCACAATTCCTTGGATGAAGCAGTAGCAGGGAGAATTCTTTGTTGCAGTAAGAGAAGAGAGAGATTTACCATCTCACGTGTAACTGAAACGATTTCATCATACAGACAGCATTAATCTCCTTTCCTAGGTGTGGCAGTACATCACTTTGATGAGGCGCATCTTCCTCATTGACTGTCCTGGTGTTGTCTATCCTTCAGAAGACAGTGAATCTGATATTGTCTTGAAAGGAGTGGTAAGTCTCTCTTTCATTTGTTTTTCCTTTTGTCTACCAAGGTTTTGTGATATCTGCCTCGCATTCTTCTGCTACCACCCCGATACAATCAAGGTGAATTTCAGTTTTGCTTCTCGTAGCACCAAAAAACAGTAGCATCTGAAAAACAGACACACAATGTCCCAGTAACTGATAATGTGGCATATTTGAAAGCTTGAGTACCTGGAGTGTGACGAATAAAGAATTGGAAGTGAATTCCTATTGCTAATGCCCAGCTGTTTCAAAAAAAGAAGAAAAAAAAAGAGCCTTAATCAGCTCCGATTCTAATCTTCCAGATCCTAGCTTTAACATCTAGGCCATCCAGTCCCCGTAACTGAAAGGTTGCAGGTTCATATCTTAAATTGCACTTATTTTTCTCTCTCGTCCTCACAAAGGTTCAAGTGGAGAAGATCAGGAACCCAGAGGAGCACATTGCGGCAGTACTGGAGCGGGCCAAGCCAGAATACATTCAGAAGACCTACCGCATCCCCACTTGGAGCTCTGCTGAGGACTTCCTTGAGAAGATGGCATTTCGCACTGGGAAACTTCTGAAGGTTCCTCTTTCATTTTCTTGCTTGCAGGACCTTAACAGGCTGTACAGATAGATACAGATAGCTTTATTTATCCCCAAAGGGCAATTCAGTTTCTACAGTCCACCGAGACATACACAGTCATACTGCCGGTCATCCGTGACAGAGGGAGCACAATGCAAAGGCATTCGGGAAAGAAAACAAAACAAAAAAATAAGTTTTTGTTCTATTTATTTATTTCATAAAAATGTAACATCAAGGTAAGAAGCAGAGAATTTGGTTACCAAACAAAACCTTATTATCAGTTTGAAATAATTTCAGTTAAAGCATTTGTGGGTGTTCTACAAATGCTTTATATGCAGTATGTAAAGCATTTTAATTGTCAATTTTAGTGCAACAGCAAATCCTTATGTAACATATCTGGTCTATTTTTAGTTAAATAGAAAAGTGTATGTCAACCACTAGTTTTCAATCCTAAGCTTGTGCAATGTGTTCTTGGCATTGTGCAGGGCGGGGAGCCAGATCTCTCCACAGTCTCCAAAATGGTGTTGAATGATTGGCAGAGAGGACGTATCCCCTTCTTTGTGAAACCCCCTGGACCTGAGAGGGATCAAGACGTAAGAGTTTACAGATTTTTCCACCTGTGTCTTTTTCAGTAAATTACTTTTTCTCCCACAACAACCTGTGTTCTGTGTTGTAAACCTGCATTTTGTTTCTGCCATTCTTCAAGGACAAGCTATTGCCAGTTGAAGGACCCTCAGAGGAAGTCAAAAATGTGCAGGAGGAACAGCCAGACAATCCGGATGCCATCTCGGCGGAACATGAGGAACAGCAGCAGCGGCTGCAGAGAAAGAAGGAGCAGGTCCAGAAGATTCTGTCTAATGTGCGACAGAACTTTGGCAAGATCAATGTGGCACCTGAGTTCACCGAGGAAGACTTGGTTCCTGTGGAGATGCCTGACCTGGAACTCTCTGACTTCTCTGGCTCTGATGGCGAGGAAGACAGTGAAGAAGAGGAGGGTGGAGAGGAAGACGGGACCAATGTTGAACCAGCCGATGGAGAGCCTGAGGCCTCCGGGCCCTCCGAGCCCACAACTGCTCAGACTGGCAAAGCCACCAGCAACAAGAGTTCACGCGAGGTGATTCGAGAGCTGGATGAGAAGATCTCCAAGTACAAGCATTTCCTGGACCGGGCCAAATCCAAACGCTTCTCTGCAATCCGGTCCGTCTTCTCTCACCCAAACCTTACATATTACTTTGTTTAGTGAAGTGCCCTAATTTCTTTTATTCAGTAAAGTCAACGTGAGGTTGTCGGGTAGAGATGCCATGCCTTTTAGGTGGTCCGTGCTAACCAGTTTTTAAGCTCCTGAGGACTAGCGGTCTTCAGTTTTACTCTCTACTTTTGCATGTGATTGTGTTCTTTAATCTTCTGCCCACACACTGAAGACAAGTCAAATAACAGTTGTATAGATAATCTGAGCCTAATTTAATCACTAATGCTTATTTCAACTGATCCCAACAGGAGTAAACCGTTTGATTTACATTTTTTCTTGTTCTTCTTCTTTGGACAGGATACCTAAGGCACTTTCTGACAAAGCGTTCACAGACATCAAGACTAAACAAGTGGCGGCGGCAGCAGCAAAGCAAGCACAGCAGAAAGGTAGTCAGTCAACATGTTTGTCATGACTTTGTATGGTGCGGAATGTAGATATATTTTGGAAGGTGTATCAGATTTGGTTAGGGTCCGAAAGAGCTTTCACATTTCCTCAGAACAAAATAAAAGACACACAAGCATGCCATCTTACTGGCCTATTATGAATGTGTGTGTGTGTGTGTGTGTGTGTGTGTGTGTGTGTGTGTGTGTGTGTGTGTGTGTGTGTGTGTGTAGTGTGTGTGTGTGTGTGTATATATATATATATATATATATATATATATATATATATATATATATATATATATATATATATATATATATATATATATATATATATATATATATATATATATATATATATATATATTACAGCTTATTTGCCTATAGCCATACAAATTGGGTAGGTAACATTGAGATCCAGCCAGGCACTGACATCAGCTTTATCAATCTCAGATGCAAACCAGAGGAGCAATAAGAGGAAAGCTGAGGACGAGGAGTCCACCCAATCCGACAGACTGACGTCTAAACAGGTATGCAGTGTTCTCTCAGATGTCAAACAGATCTCTCTGGGTCGACGCATTAAGTGAATGTCCATTCCTCATACTGACGTAACAGGAATGGAGATGAAAAGCTCATTCTTTTCTTTGTTCTTTTTATCCATCTGTACAGAGAAGAGCGATGGACCGTGCCAAGAAGGTGAAGAAAGTTGGTGTGCGCTATTACGAAACACACAATGTCAAGAACAAGAACAAGAACAGAAAGGCCCCAGCATCAGCCACAGAAGGCCGAAAGGCCAAAAGATCAAAGCACTAAACTGGAGTCATGATAAAGTTTGTAATAAATCTTTATTTAAACTAGCCAAAAAGGACAGCTTTTTATTGAAAATGCAGAGTTGATAGCAGGTGGAATTCTAACTAAGTGTTAAATGGTCTTTATCATGTGGCCACTTGATGCCTTATCTTGACTGTCCTTCAACCCAGAACTGTTTTTGAATGACATTTCATTCATCATTTACAGGTGTAATGCTCTCTTGATGTTAAAGAGAAATGTACGGTTGTATGAACTGTACTTGTCATGCCATGCTGTAATAAAAATATTTGCTTATTACACAGTTAAGTTTACATTAATTAATATAATTTAGAAAGAGACATTCTGTACTGGGAAATTGCAACTCAGATCTTGTTTGGCGAAGTTACTTCTTTGGTGTAATAATCCCTTCCAGTTGGGTCTAAATAGGAAGACAAATATTAAAATATTGAGATATGCAACACGGATACTACTGGTGCTAAATCAAAAAAATTATAATTCTTTGCTATGTAATCTTGAAACCTCACCTTGAGCTGCTGGTTGGTTCTCTTCAAGAACTGAATCTCTTCAGTGTGCTTCTTTTCCTCCACCTGTCGCCTTTCATTTTCTCTCTTTTCAATGGCATCACATTTAGCTTTCTGTTCGTTCAGTTGCTTCATCAGGTCTTGTTTCTCATCCTCCTGATCAGAGATCTAGGTATGTAATAAGACACACTTGTAAGTTTGTTCCAGATGTGGGATCAATTATGTAAAGAGCACTACCACCATATTTTGTATTTTACAATAACTGAAGTGAAATGCTGCTCTCTGCTGGATACCTTACTGAACGGCAGCCTATAACTATTCCTATGGCTTTAGATGAGTGGAAAATTCAGCAATCCTATGAAATGCTTTGTGCCCAGGATGCCATTGGTTGTTGTAAGTCAACATAGAACTGTCCTTACTCTTTTCTCCATGTCAGCCTTGCCCTGCTCAGCCTGCAGTGCTTTCCTCATTCCAAAAGCAACGCTGCTTTCATACAGTGTCTGGTAGGCAGCGATGGTCATTTGTATCTCATCTCTGACCCTCAACAGCAGCAGACCCCTCTCAGCACAGTTGATGGTCACCTGTCTGATCAGCTCGTCTTACAGAAATAGAAAATTAGGAACAGAAGACAGTTGAGTTGATGTGGGTGGAAATCTGCCTTCATTGGAATATAGGAACATGGTCATCAGAAAAAAAAGCCAAATAAAGATAGAAATCCAGTTATATTGATCACAAAACTAGCTATAATCCATGTCTTTTAGCATGTCTGTGTATAAGGCAGTGTGTTCAGTCATCATCATAACCATAGTGACTTCAGTGATCACCAGCGTGTCAGCCTCCTCCTTACCAAAGCACTGGGAATAGAGCTCCCTGCGGACCGGGCAGATCCCTGTTTCTCTGGCCTGCCTTTGCTGCAGCTTTATGTCCAGCTGTTCCTCTAGGTGAATAACATCTGTTCTTGTACAAGGTGCGCTGGACACTTGCTGCACCCACAGTTGGTTTCCCTCCATCCATTCCCTGCAATAGCAGAAGTTGAGATAAATGAGTGTGGTTTGAACTTGTTTAACAAGATATTGTTGATAGGAAGAGCTATACCTGGGTGGAAGGATGGCGTTCAGGATCTCCTCATTTTCCTGCTTGGTGGCATCAGTAGTGGCTGATTTGGGTTTAGGAGGTGGTGGAACAGGGGTAGAGTTAGCAGGCTGCTGATGGCTCACTCTTAAAGGACGTCCCTGTAGTGACATATTTTGTTACATTATATATTGCATGAACTTAACATTAACAATTTTGATTAAATCATGTTTTTTAAATGGCTATAATATTTAATATTCTGCCTTGTAACTCTACTGCAATTTCAATGCTTGTACCATCTGTAGGCAATGAGGGCCACGGCATAAGTTTTTTTTTTTTTTTTTTTTTATATATATAGCTGCCATCATTGTCTTTAAGTATTTGCATTGTCTTTGTGTAAGTATTTGTAAATTTATCACCTGATAAAACAATCAAATATAAACACAATTAAGCATGTTGCTGTAAAACGTTACATATTAGCCTTTAAAGGCTGACATATATTTAATTTAATAAACATCAATGGCTTTTTTCATGCACTTGTTATTCAGACAAGTAGCTAAGCGTTAACTTACCTGTAGGGTACAGACACTTGTCAGAAATAAGTTAACAGAGCATAGTAGACATAGCTACATAATGTGTTTGAATAACACACTTTTAGGATGAGGTGATATGATGTGAACTCTACTACAGAAAATGGGGTCCAGAAAAGTCTTTGGAGTCTTAAAATCAAATACATATTTTTTTAAAACACGCAAAAAGCACCTATATAGGGAGAGAAGGATCTTCTTTGTATAGCTAGTTGGCAGTGGCACACATCCGCATGTCTAAATACACCCGTTTGTAAATATTATATTCCATTCTGTATTGATGTCCTGTATTTATCTTTCCTGACTGGCACCAGATCCATCCAACGTTACTTTAGCCAGTTAACGTTAACTAAACTCGGGTGGCGTTACTTAGTAAAAACTCACCTTTGGTGATTTTCTGTCTGTGCTTTTGCTGATCAAAACTGGATTTTCGTATTTCAGGAGAGACTCGGCTGGTGGAATCATTGTGTTTGCTTCTTAGTTTGGCCTTCAGTTACAGAAATATCGGTGTTGTTGATGACAAAAAAGTTCGTTCTCACTGTTTACGTTGTCATGGCAACAGCGTCCCGGCGTTCCCTTTTGGTGGCATCAGCGGTTTGGTTCATAAATGTAGGCTGTTATCAAAGATAAATAATAAATATTTTTTGAACTCTGTGGTTGTTGCACTGTTCATTTTTGGTGACCCTTATTATAAATCAGCGCAACAAAAGAAGACTGCTGAAACGCTACTGGATTTCTATTTGGTGTGATTTTAAATGTTACGTCACTTTTACGCCTTACAATGCAAATATTTGTTGTAAAAAAAGAATCCTGTCAATTTAAACAACATTGGCTTTATTCAAGATACCGAGACGCGGTCCTGCGGAACTAAAGTGTAAAATTACTGTCATGCCGGAACACCGGCATAAATTCTCGGCGTACCACCGGAAACGGAAGTGTGTTATTTGAGCATAACAGTCGAAGTTTTTAATCGCTACATTTTTGTGTTTTCTTTTGTTTTGTACATGCTTATGGGCGGACTTTGATGTTACATAACGTGTGGATTAGTATATATACATTAGAATGACCAAAGAAAAGCGACACAAGAGAAGGGAATCTCCGGAACGGGAGCCCAAAGTTAAGATAAAGCAGGAGCAAGTGAGCCCTGTTAGGCCACAGAGATCACGCCGCTCGAGGTCCAGATCCAGCGGCAACTCAAGTCCACAGAGGAGAAGAACGAGCAGGTATTTAAAAAAAATCATCATACCACTTAGCTTTTTCTATGTGTGTTTAGTTTGTTTTACCATGACAGACACAACATACGCGTTGGCCAGTGAGTCCTTAAAAGCTGGAAAATGTTTTGTCCGCTAGCCCAAACGTAGCTACATCCCACATTAGCTGCATCTAAACGGCAATAATTTGGCATTTTGCAAATGTCTTAAGAAAGTTGTTAAGGACCTTTTTTGTGTTCGTCGTGTAGGTCACCTGCCAGGACCAGGGACCGTTCAGCTAAAAGAGAGACATCTCCAGCCAGACGAGGCAGCAGATCCCCCAGAAACAGGAGAAGTCGCACTCCTCCCCATCGTGGTGCTGATGTCAAAATAAAGCGGGTGATTATGTTCTAAATTATTAATAAGATAAAATATATGACAAAGATCGAATAGTGGCTATAAGGGTAATTCTATATTGGGAGCATATTTGGACAGCTTTTTACATTGAGCATCCGGTGAGCAACTTGGGGTTCAGTGTCTTGCTCAGGGACACTTTGACATTTGTCATTGGGATTGAACCGCCAATCTCGTGGTTATGGGGCCACCACTCCACCTCTGGGCCACAAGCCACCTTATGTTACCTAAAAATGGAGGCATCAGACGCCTGAACACTGATTCTTACGGGCATATATGGTACTTTTGTATGTCACCTGTCTTCCCCTGACATATACCATGTCTCACTGCCTCACACCCATGTGGACACTGGCATTACAATGGATGCATGTTGTGCATTGAAAACTTTCGGTATCATAACATGCCAATTACGAAACGTATAAGTAAATACACATAAAATACGGTTTAACAATTTAATGGTTTTGACGTTTAAACGTGGTCTGAGTGTGATAGGCTCTGCTTGCTTTGTTTAGAGACATTATTTTTGCTACAGTTGGCCAGATACCATAGCGACAGTACCACAAAGGTATTGGTACATGACTACTGAGAAGTAAGTATCTGCAAGTATAATGGTCTAATGATTACCCGTTTTAAACAGTGTATTTCCATGTGATGTTTTAGCTATTGTAACTACAGTAACTTACCATGTATGCCAGTAGAATGATACCGCCATAGTCATCAGTGTCATATGCTAGATACGACAGTGGCATAACAAGGCCACTTTTCAATATTGTCAGTCTGATTGAATGTAATACAATATAAATTCTTTAATGGAAATTCCTGTACAAAACTGTAACTGCACACGTTTGTTCTGGACTAATAATCTTCTTTCTTTAACTGTCTTCTTACCAAAAATCTCACAGGAGCGGGAGGAGCATAGGGCTAGTGCTGATGAGCGGAGGAGAAGGAACGACCAGCCAGAGGAGAGGCGGAGCAGGTGGGAATCAGACAGACCGCGGGAGAGAGACCGTGGCAGAGACAGACACAGAGAGCAAGGCGCACTTGCCTCTCAACAAGCCGAGAGACAGCAGCACGATGAGCGGCGCAGAGAAAACCGCCAGCGTCGTGAAGAAAACCAAGAACAGGACTTTGGACCGTCTGAAGGAGGGATCGACGATCCAAATGACCCACCTGTTGGGAAGGAGAAGCCCAACTTTGGGCTGTCGGGGGCTCTAACAGAAGATACAAACACATTCCGGGGGGTGGTGATCAAGTACAACGAGCCACCCGAGGCGCGCATTCCTAAGCGCAGATGGCGACTGTACCCCTTCAAGAATGATGAACCCCTTCCAGTCATGTACATTCACAGACAGAGTGCCTATTTGTTGGGGAGGCAGAGAAAAATTGCTGATATCCCGATTGACCATCCATCCTGCTCCAAGCAACATGCAGTATTTCAGTATAGGTAAGAATAACGATCATTAGCTAAGGTGTATGCTTAGAAGTCTTCAACTTCTGTGTGATTCAGACAAACTCTACTCCATGTTGCATGACACTTGGATGATTTTGCTGCTGTATGAGTGATGCATGTCTACCTTTCTGTCTGTATATCTGTAGACTGATGGAGTTTACACGTGCAGACGGCACCAGTGGCCGCAGGGTAAGGCCTTACATCATTGACCTGGGTTCCGGCAACGGCACCTACCTGAACAACCAACGCATTGAAGCCCAGCGCTATTACGAGCTCAAAGAAAAAGACGTTATCAAGTTTGGCTTCAGCAGCCGCGAGTACGTCCTCTTGCACGAGTTCTCAGACACAAGCGAGGTGGACGCCAAGGTGGAAGAGGAGGAAGACGATGAGGGCCTCGATGAGTAAATTGTTCCCATAAAGTGTATTGCCCGAGTTCATTCAGGTTAGATAACGACGTCATCGTCAATATTCATGGAGCAATGAACTGAACTGGTAAATGTGGGACTTTACTACAATAATGGAACAAGGCTGGTTTGTATATTCTGTAAATGGTAAACTTTTGCTTAAACCTGCCACAACTGTCTCAAAGAAGACTTCCTATTCTCAGGTTGTTTGTGAAATGTCTGTGTGACGCATGATTGATCTCACATCTGACAGTGTTCACAATACAAAGTGCTCAGTGCCAGATAGATATCTTGCTAAACACAATAGTTAATTATATATTTTTGGAGTACAAAGTTTAGCAAAAGACTAATCTCTCGTCTTGTCTATATCCAGGCTGTATATGTCGATACATGGAATGTGAACTCAAAATTTGTGTTTAAAAAGCAGCGCTTATTGTCAGAGTAAAACATTACGGACATACAACTTGTAATGACATTGCCTTTTTTGCTTTTTAGTGCAGGGAAAAATAGTTGATGCTGTTGTTTTTCTTTGCACCAATGCTGTGTGTATTTAGACTTTTTTTCCTTTTTTTTTTTTTTTTGTCTGTTCTGAAGCCAACAGCATTTATAGTAAATTTTCATTTATGTACTGTAAATAAAGACAGTGGGAATTTGGATCGTTTCCAACGGTTTAATGCTGCACACATTATCAGAGCTGTGTAGTTGCATTTTTTTTAAAGAAATCATAAAAAATCTTATCAAATCTTATCAGACATTTAGATTTAGAAGCATTTGAACATTTAAAGTAATCATTCACCAATAGGCGTTTATAAAGCCTATTTTCTGCATATCTTCATTTTGGTCGGTTTAGCTGAGTCTGGGTTTGGAACTGGAAGCCTATACTGCAAGGGACTAGGAAATATCACAAGAATGTTTCCTTAAATGTATGTCTCCCAGGTTTAGATCCATGTTGAGCTAAATAACTTAAGTGCTCACTGACCGTACAGTATGCTGTCTTTTTAAAGCGTAACTCTAGCCAAAATGCAACCTAGGGTCTTTTGTGAATGTACCAGAGTCAAACTTTCGTTTAAAAGCATATTTAGGACGGAAGCGCCACTTTTAAGATTGACCGTATTTTCGTTTTCGGTCAAATGGCGTTTTGAATGGGAGTGCCAGGGGCACTACTATGAAGGTATCACCAGGGGCTCTACACATGAACTCCAGCATTGAGAACATGTTTGTGTACACAGAGTTTACTAAAAAGCCAAGATGGCAGCGAACGGAAAAACCAACAGCTACAGTGAGTTGTTAAAACCTTTCTTTTTAGTAAACTCTGTGTACACAAACAATGTTGTTAATGTGTAGAGCCCCTGGTGATACTTCGAGCAAAGTTTCATGTTGTGTCGAGACTCCTTTTTGTTTTAAAAATAGCGATTTTGATGCATTCATAGTAGTGCCCCTAGCACTGGCACTCAAAACGCCATTTCACCGAAAACGAAAATACGGTCAATCTTAAAAGTGGCACTTACGTCCTAATTATGCTTTTAAACGAAAGTTTGACTCGGGTACATTCACAAAAAGACCTGTTGCATTTTGGCGAGAGTTACGCTTTAAGTGTGGGCACTACATGAAAAAATGGAGACATGGCAAAAGGTGAGGCAAAGCAAGAGACAAAAACACCATGATTCATCTCCCTCACATCCCAGCCTGTCCACTTGTCTGTCTGCAGCTCGGACTTGAATTATTTTTGGAGAAACGGATACAAGTACTAAGGCTTATTTATTAATTCTATGCTAAAAGACAGATTAGAAATAAATACAATTAACAAATTGGGATTGAGGTTGGGACACAAATGTCAACCGTGACGTCCGTTTTCAGAAATGTAATCTAGCTGAATGATAGTTTTTCACAGCAGAGGTCATGCGAGAGTCGAGGCTGCGTGGCATACGGTTTCGGTCTCAAAATGTCAGCGGGCGGAGAGAAGAGGAGGGCGGGTCGAGGGGAGAGGAGTACCGGGAATGAGAGTGGTGTGCTGTGAGCGGGGGCGGCGACAGCGACACACCTGTGGAATAATTTAACAAGCAACCGCGCTGTTGCGTTTTTAATGGAAGTTGTCCCTACGAAGGACATGCATTAGGATTCAGCTGCGGAATAAGGCAGAAAATGTACACTTCGGAGCGCAGGCGAATGAGCCTGCGCGAGCAGAAGAGGAAAGATCCAGTTTGGGTGTCAGCTGGAAGTTTGTGGCAGGACTCTACGGCTTTGGAGCTAAGCGCCAGCGGTTCGGGTAAACAGGTCGTTTCTCCACGGAGTCGGACCAGACCCGTATCCGTGGCATACATTGTTAACAAGGACGCAACAGTGCCGCAAACTGAGGAGAACTTATCCCTGAAATGTCTGAAGGAAGCCTGCGCGGACGCACACGCCGTTTTCCAAACAATTTCATTCGAGCGAATATCCCTAGGCACCACGGACATTCTGGATAGTTTCTACAATGCAGGCAAGTGAAGGCATGCTGACTGTAGGGAAATTTGGATGACATGTACGCAGTACTACGGCAATTACGCAAACTAACCCGCCTTACTAAATTCCCCACACAGATGTAGCAGTGGTCGAGATGAGTGAGTCTTTCTGCCAGCCTTCCCTTTTCTATCACCTTGGAGTGAGAGAGAGTTTCAGCTTGATCAATAACATAATCCTTTACTGTTACAAGCAAGATAATGATCTACAGGCTGTCAAGGTAATTTAGAATCAACACATACCCCTGTTTATTATAATAACTTTAGGGATAATTTAAGGCTGCAGTCATTGATTATAAACTGCCCCTGGGCCCCAATAGTCAATGACACTGTGTAAAATAGTCTATGATAATTGTAATAATAATTTAAAAAAAAGTTGCAGAATATGCACCACTTAAATTTAATGACAACTGACCTAAAGAGGAAAATCCTGCATTATTAACTAATCTGGGGCCTTTTAAAGAGGGGCCAAATTTAGTTTTGGGACATTCATTATTTCACAGCAAACCTTGGACTCAGTTATTCCAATAGCGGTGCTGGTTGTTCTCTGGGCCTCTATGCAAAATACCATTAAGATGCACTGTATGTTCCACTGTGTGCGCCATAGTTAAGGAGTAAGATGATGGAGTCAATAGGGGTCCACAGTTGATTTCTGCCCCAGGCCCCCCCCCCTAGCATGTTAATCTGGTCAGGGCTGCAACTAATGAGTATTTTCATTATCTATGAATCTTCTGATTTATTTTGACTATTAGGTGAATGGTTTAAAAATAAGGAGCAAATCAGACAGTTTAACTGAAATGGAAGCATTAAAAGGAAAAATACAGACAACTGCCAAATGATGCCCCAGCTCCCTTGTGGCTGTGCAAGATCTCCCAATTTGTACTCTATTTGTTGTATGATGCGTATATTATCTTCCTCCAGGAGCAGTGTGGAAATTACACGTTCATCCCTTACGTAGTGTCACCTCAGGGCAAAGTGTTTGCATGTGATGCAACAATCATGACTGCTATCAAAGAGTTGATGCAGCCTAGTTTCCAGTTGGAGCCTCTGCTGACCCCGCTGGTGGAGACACTGGTGCATTTGCTGAACAATGTACAAATTCAGTCCAGGTCAGGCATCTGCAACTGCACGGCTTTCACCACCATTGTGTGCTTTGCAAAAACATTATCATCTCAGATTACACATGCATTTGTTTATGCTGTAACTCACAGCTTCCTCCATGGTGGCGGATGTATTTAAGATTGTAAAAGTGTGAAATGTTAGGACTTCTCTGCTTTTTGTGCTTACAGTGAGTACTTCCGAGAGTCAATCAGGCATGAGATTCGTATGGCACGGGAGAGGTTCAGCGGTCAAGCCCTGAGTGAGGAGTTGAGCAATATCCAGAAACGCCTGGACAGCGTAGAGCTGCTCACACCTGATATAGTCATGAGCCTGTTGTTGTCCTACAGGGACATTCAGGTGTGTGTTTACATGTGCATGTGAGTAAATGCCTAGACATAGGGCTGGGCGATATGAATAAAATCAAATATCACGATATTTTTGACCAAATGCATCAATGGCGATATTGTGGAGATATTGTACAGTTAACTATTGGTGATTTTACAAAATATTTAAATAACAAAAGATTTGATAAATAATCAATAACGTGGATACAATGGCTAAGTGGGTAAAGGCAAATAATAAAACAGCTAGTTAGTCTGGTAAGTTCAGGAAATGACATCCCTTTACTGTAGTGTAGCCTTTAAAACCAGGAAGACAACACTTGTGTCATATTACGATATCCAAAATTGAAGACGATATCTAGTCTTGTATATTGATGTCGACATATAATATCGATATATTGCCCCGCCCTACCTAGACATGGAGCGTCTAAAAGGTCATAGGCTACTACCAATGGTTATTTGTGTATTAAACTTTCAATTCTTTTTCAAATCAAGAAATTGATTGGTTGCAGAGCCCAACATGTCATTTTGTCGTTGCTTATATTGTTTGAGCAAAATTTTCTTGATACATGAAAAAACATTTTGTTTCGTAATGAAAGTATTACGGTTGACAACATTAAGCAAACAGATGTTGGAGCCTGCAAGAATCACGATGAACCAAAACCCACGATGAGATGGCATAGCAAGTGTTCCATATGGGTGTAGATAGTAATAAAAAGGACCGTTGAGGTTTAAATCATCATTATTAGTAGTCAATGTTGTAATGATATCAATTATTAAAGCAATTCTGCACCCTCTTTTCTCAGGACTACGATGCCATAATCAAACTGGTGGAAACTCTGAGCAACCTGCCCATGTGTCTGGTAGCAAAACATCAGAATATCAAGTTTAACTACATATTTGCTCTAAACAGGTACCCAGATGGCTCCTACTGCATCAATATGTCGTTTTACAAGTGAACACAATTAAAGCTTTAGTGCGTAACGTTTTGATATTAATTGAACGCCCGTTACATTCAAGCCATTGCCAAATGAGTTGATACAAAGCTGAATAAGACTATCCGCTCCACATAACTCTCTCTGTATTTCTCAGTATGGCTATGTTCAGAAGATTGTCGTCCTGCAACTTTCGCACGCAGAAACTCGAGGGAAGATAATTACCTCTTCTGAAGAGTCCATGTTTTTGTTTTTAATCCTCTGTGGCTACTAGCAACTGCGTGGAGGAGGGGTGGGTGCGCATGGGCGATCACGGATGGCTTGCATCACGTGGACGCGCCGACAGCTTTCATGTCATTACTTAGAATTCCTCATGGGGGCGACAGAAACTACGCACTATAGCTTTAAACTATTGTTCTCTTATCTGGTTTCAGCTTAGTGTTTTTGTGCCAGTCTCAGCCTGTGGCCTTTATTTTCCTTGCACGTATACAAGATATAATGGGCTTGTCAAAGCTCATCACTGCTGAAATGATCAAATCTTCCCACACCAGGAGGAATCACCCTGGAGATCGCGCTAAGGCTTTGGAGGCAATTCTGCCTATTGTGGAGTCGGGGGACAAAGTGGCGTCAGACGTCTACTGCCTGTGTGGACGGATCTACAAAGACATGTTCATGAGCTCTGGGTTCACCGATCAGTGCAGCAGAGAACAGTCCTGCTATTGGTACAACCACTTTGTGTTTATGTGTCTGGTCTTACACAATGGTTCACACCTAATGAGAAAGGTGGCATGTGTCTGCCCTTTGTACTTAGACCTAATCGATATCCACAATGTTCCACTTCCGGGATTGGTCCAGTGCTCTGGAAATTCCGCCAAATGTCTTTAATTTCGGCCGGATGTCCGTCACCTTCTGCTTTCTTTGTGTTGGCATTTTAAACTCCGGTGGATTTATGAGGACTATGGTTAACTGCTCTTCAGATCTCTGCAGGGTGAATCCAGACAGCTAGCTAGACTATCTGTCCAATCTCAGTTTTTTTTTTTTTTTTTGTTGTACGACTAAAACAACCTTTGACTGTACACATGTTCCACCAAAACAAGTTCCTTCCCGAGGCTATTGTGCTGAGGCACCGTGGCTCCGTCTGGCGTTTAGCGCCACCCAAGACGATTGTGATTGGTTTTAAAGAAATGCCAATAAACGTTTTTCTCCCATCCCGGAATGCTGTGTGGACTTGCCAGACCTTCCTCCACAGCGCTGTGGAGGAAGGTTTGGCAATGCGAGACTACACTTAATGAGAAAGGTGGCATATGTCTGTCTTTTGTACTTGGACTACAGTTTGTCACTACAGACCGTACTTAATAGTTCTTTTTAAATCATTGCCGGTCGTATGCGTTTGCAGTTTATGTTGCATTATTGTTCTGATGTTACTGATGTCCCTTAACTGTCGGTGTTCTAGTATAATCCATCAGTGCTGTTTTTATATTATTCACCAGGTATGGAAAAGCTTTTGAGCAGGAGCCAACTCTTCACTCGGGCATCAACAACGTGGTCCTCTTGATGGCAGCTGGCCATGAATTTGACACTTCTATTGAGCTGCGCAAAATAGGTGCTTAATGCTTTCTGCTTTCTGTATCGGAGATAATCAATGACAAATGCCTTTTTATGGTTTACAGATTCAGTGTGTCAAAGTTTATACTACTTATGCGCTACACTTCTGTTGTTGGGGTATAAACCTTAGGCTTTGCTACGATACAACCCATAATTTAAATGTGTAAGGCCACAATTCTGGATAGATTTGAAATGTTTTTAAGACACAATGCAATATCCAGAAAACCAATTTTATTTTTCTGTCGCAACTTAAAATAAACTCCACCCTGGGGGATGACTGAGCTTATAGTTGTGCCCAGGGCCATTATCTGTGGACGCACATATGAGCCTATTAGTTTGGAAATATATAACTGATTTGATATGCATTTGTTAATTCATTGTTTTGCTCTCTGTTATCATGTTGGTGTTCAGGTGTGACTATTAGCACCCTGCTCGGTAGAAAGGGCAGTTTGGAGAAGATGAAGGACTACTGGGATGTTGGCTTTTACCTTGGAGCAAACATCCTCGCGAACGAACATAGGAAAGTCATCATGGCCTCTGATAAACTCTACAAGCTAAAGGCCCCTATCTGGTGAGGCTTAGCAGTTCTTGATTAGTAGAATCATTCAGGTCAAGGTGTTTAATAATCATCAGGATTCAGTTTTTAGGGCTTATTAGTTTAATTTCAATGATTTTAATTAAAAATATTTAGATACCTCTGTGGATAAGAACTCATTTAAATGGTTTCAGTCTTATTTCCAGACTCACTTAATGTAGATTAATGAGTTTAATGTTTCTTTCAGGTATGTGGCATCCATTATGGAGACGTACATCCTGTACCGTCAGTTTGCCAAGCTACCGGAGGTGAAATCTCCTACACAGGACACCGTGGACTTCTGGATGGAACTGCTTTTGCAGACCTGTAGACCCACTGACTCCACAAGCCGCTGCCCAGTAAGACGGCACTGATAATCTTTGTACAGTAACGTAACAATAAATAGAAAACTTTAAACTTCTCTGGAAGTTCTGATCTGTTAATTGGGACCCAGCTCTGTTCATTTTAATCTTAAGGGTAACACACACTGCTGTAAACGGAGGGAAATGGGCATGAAATAATGGCGATAGCGTGGCGGTTTTGACCCCGCATTACAAATAAATGAAAGTCATGTGGCTATTATAAAAATATTGGTAATATCATTTAAATGTTCTGCCTTTTTCAGGTGCTCGTTGTGGAGCCCAGCAAAGTCCTCCAACCAGCTATTGTGTGTGTGAGCGAGGAGGACGAAAGTCGCACTGTCCAGTTGGAACACGTCACACCCTTAAAGGTATGTAGACCCTTTGTCCCCCCAAATCCCAGACTCCCCTTCTTATCTGAATACAGGTTTACCTGCCATACATACAGAATGCATAATGAAAGGAAGAACCAACTTTTCTCACACTGATTTATGGTTCAGTGAATGTTTAATCGGGTGAGTGTGTGGGTGTGTTCTTTGAGCGTCACTGTGTGTAAGACTTACTACATACCTCAGGACTGTTTACTTGCTGCTAAGGCATGTGTAATGCACCAAGTATTAGCAGTCAAACTGTCATTATCCCGTGTTTTAACTTTATCCTGATTCTACAGAAAGGCTTACACCAGTGGACTTTCCCAGCCTCTGCAATTAGGGGAGTGAGGTAAAGTGGAGTACAGCATGTGCTAACATCTCTCAAATATCTCTGTTCTGGGTGTGTTTGAGCCTGCAGCAAAGCCAGGGGACCCAAAACATACTGGTTGTCTGGGAAACCTTGGCTGTTGATCGTATTCAATATGGTTTCAGGCTTTTTTTTCTTTGTAGGCTTTTTGTTGATTCCTCTCTGATCAGTGTGTACTTTAGCCTTTTCTTGTTTACCAATTTTCAGCAAATGCCCAAAATGAGAAGAAAACAGTAAACAAACAACTTTATCAGATTGTAATATGTTTGGGGAAAGACGAATAATACCTCTCTTTTTTTTTTAAAAATTTTTATTAGTCGATGTTCCTCCTGTTTGTTTACTGTAAGCTGATACCCTTTGCAATGCAAACATTAGCTGTTGGTTCCCTGGAACAGAAAAGTGTTTGATAGATTCAGTCTGTTTTAAATGTTCAGCAGAAATGTATTTGTATACAGTTGTTGACACTACCGTGCATTTTCAAACTAAGAAATAAGGGATTATGACATTTTGAATAGTTATTAATTTGCTTTTTTCCCTCTGAAGTGCTTCAAAGATTGATGAGCGGAGCTGCTTCCTCTACGTCCACTACAACTCCGATGACTTCCAGCTCTGCTTCCCCTCTGAGCTCCACTGTAAAGGGTGAGTGACTGATAAACTGGCAAAGACACAGCGGGGCAGAGTTTGTTTGTGTGTGTGTGTGTGTGTGTGTGTGTGTGTGAAACCGTGTGAATGACCTGCTCATTAACCAATTGACTGGCTAGTGGGAGACAAACATACCATCATTACAGGGTGTAGGAAGATAATGAGAGTTCCGGAAAATAGGCAAACTGGCTTCGCAGACTTAGTCTAGTAGGTGCCCTGAATAAATGGTTGTAATGTACACTGTATGAGTCATGTTCTCGTTATTGTCGAGGAAATCCCCCTAGGACATATTTTTTCACTCTGACTTAGAGAGCCGTTTGACCCAAATCACAAAAAGATTACATTTCCTTCTAACCTCTTGCGGTCTCTATCACTGCAGATATATTCAGTTTTGAGAGACCCACTGCTGAAACCTCTGATGCCACCTTAAAATAATAGAAGTGAACTCAGTTTTAATTATGGTGCTCGAAGCACTCCTGAACCATGATACAATATCCTTGTTCCTCGGGACTGTAGACCGTTTTCCTTGGATCTTCCAATTCAAGAAATGAAAGTAAAACTGAAGCGGTCTTCATAGCTACTACATACTAAAGGTGGAAAATATGTTTCACACCAATACGCATTGTGTGTATTCTTGATGTGTAAGCATTTCCCTTCCCATAAAACATTTGCAATGCCAACTTTAAAAAAAATATTCTTGCAAAAAATCTTGCATTGTATACGTTCGTGCTTTGTTGCCAGCAGTCTCCTTTTTCGCTGCCATTGTCGACGCAAATATTTCTTTGTGCATTACCCCCGGCAAAACAAAATGGGGATCCACTCAAAACCTCCACAGTGAACTTGATTCTATTCACAAAGGGGATGTTTTCTTGCGCATACTGCTCGTTTGCCTTTTATGGGTGAATTATTTGGCAAATGTCTACAAGCCTGCCTGATGTTGTTGGTATTCTCTTTACTTTAATGGAAATTCACTAAAAAAATCATTTAAATACATGCTCTATTAAGAGCATATTCTCATTTACATTGGATCTGTCTACATTGTTTCCTCACACTGTTCTCTCACTAGCTTCTGCGAGCTGGTAAACTCTCTGCTTCAGGAGGCTGAACACTCCTCTCAGGACCTGAACCATGAAGCTGAGGGAGTACTAGAGGTCAGTCACAGTCCTCCACTCCCCTGACGCAGACTGTACTCTATTTTAGGTCTCCCTTGCTTCAACAAGTAGAAAACAACTGCTGAAAATCTCATTTTCAACAACAGAAACATTCTCATAACACAGTGTCATATTTCCCTGTAATTTGGCATTGTATGTATTATTATCTGTTTGTGTAAAGAACTAAATGCATTCATATTCCCTTTTTATATTTATTCTTAAGAGTTCTGGACTTTGACTCTGTTTTCATGTCAGAAGTGCCTTCACGTTTCTCTCTCTGTGAAATTCCTCACAATTTCTCTAATGTGCCTGCTTTCAGTCACTGCGTTCTGATTTATGCTGCCTTCATTTCTTTCTACAGTACATCTGTGAGACCAATGAGAATGGCGACAAAGTGATTTTGGGAAAAGGGACGTACGGTGTGGTGTACGCTGGGAGGGACCTGAGCAACCAAGTTCGCATCGCCATCAAGGAAATCCCTGAGAGGGACAGCATGTATGAGAAACCAACACTAGCTGTTTTCCCTTCAGAGTCATCCCTTACTGGGAGACACTAAACTGCACCGTTTCTCATTAAAAATGTTTTGTTTTTTTTTTTCATAATACCCTTAATGGGAAGTGATTTTGGCAGAGATGCCACTCAATGGCATGCTCTGGATCCCCAGTGCTCTTTAGGAATATTGGGGAAGATTGATGAGTGTTTAGACTTTTTAATTTCTTTGTTTGCTCTATAATCTGCACAAAGAGCTTAGGCCCACACTGCAGTGTTATGTGGAAATTAAGGATTCCATCAAAAGAAATGGGTTATTGAAATCACTTTTTAAGCATTTGCCAAACCTTGTGTCCAAGACACAGCGCAGTATTTATCTTTTCTATCAAGCTGAAGATTTCTGAATGTTTTAAAACGACAAACTATCGTATTTATTGCATTGTTGACATTGTGAATTTAGGAAAACCTGGCAGTCATACTATTGGTCTTTCTCGCTCTGGCTCTTTCCCTTCCTCCCCTCCCCTCCCTCCCTCCTTCCCCCAGGTACTCCCAGCCCCTCCATGAGGAGATAGCGCTGCACAAGAGGCTAAAACACAGAAATATTGTCCAGTACCTGGGCTCAGTCAGTCAGGAAGGTTTCATCAAGATCTTCATGGAGGAAGTACCTGGAGGTAGGAATCCTAAAATTGAAACTTCCAATACTTTTAGCTTCAAAGAGCAGTAGAGGGTAACTGTCCATTACTAGACACCCTTAGCCAAATCCACACACACACAGGCTATACAATATAATAAGGTATTTAAAAAACTATATTCTATTTCTATCAAAAATATGAACATCAAAATCCCCTTGCAGTATGAAACTTAAAAACAGGAAAACAGAAACTGCCTAGAATTGCCTGAGGATGTCTTAAAATTAGTTCTTGGCTACACTCAATCAAAAAACCTGAAACTACAGTGTGATACTTTTCTTCAGTTCTGTTTTATTTATGCATTCACATCTGCTCATACAATTAGTGATGCCTTTTCACTTTCATTTTACACAGATTTTGGCTAATATATCATTGTTGCACTGATTGGAATCTACAAACTAATGCTTTTGGCATATTAGTGTTAACGGATGTTCCTGAAACTTTCACTGGAATGAAAATAGACTTACAAAGAAGTGCCAATTTAAGGAAGTCATGCCCCAGCTTTCAACTCTGCATTTTTCTAGTTACTGTGTGATGCCTTTAAGCATCAAGGAAGTGAGTCTTCAGATTTGACAGTGGAAGTGTGGTTGTGAAACATACTGGAAGTCAGTTTCAAGAAATTGGGTGGTTCCAACATCCTGCACCATTGAAGAAAAATCTCTGTGGAGAATGGCGTTGTTGTTGGAAAAACATCTGAAGCTATGCGAACAATTCCAGTTCATAGCTTGGTTTAATATTGTCACATGTAGCTAAGAAATACCTTCAACAAAAACAGAAAATTGTATTTTCCAATGTGATACAAACAGTAGAAATTATGTTTTGTTCTCATCTCTGCCTTCATGGACATGTGAGAAATAAGATTTTCACAGCAGGATTCTGTTGTTAAAAATGAGAATTTTGAAATGAAAAATGAAATTGGCTTAGGTCATTTGACATGTACTGCTTGTAGGAAGTTTGTCATCTCTCCTGCGCTCCAAATGGGGTCCCCTGAAAGACAACGAAGCCACTATCATCTTCTACACCAAACAGATCCTCGAGGGGCTCAAATACCTTCATGACAATCAGATAGTCCACAGAGATATTAAGGTGAGCGGAGAACCCTGGGAATCTGTCGGCAAGTGGCAAATAATGATTCTACTTTTCTAGGATAATTTCATCCTAGCTTTAAGTTTGTCGTGTTTGTGAAACCTCTCAATGTGGATCATTTATCTTTGCTGCAGGGCGACAATGTATTGGTCAACACCTACAGTGGTGTGTTGAAGATCTCTGACTTTGGAACCTCCAAACGATTAGCAGGGATCAACCCCTGCACTGAGACCTTCACTGGTAAGATGCTGCGTATTCTAAAACCTTTATGACTCTCTTGTTTCACACACTTTGATACATGTACAGATTTAACTAAATTATAACGATATATTGTTAAAGTGCTCATATTATGCTTTTTCCCTTTCCTTTATTCTTTAAAGTGCCCATATTATGAAAAAATCACTTTTTCTGGGATTTGGGGTGTTCTTTTGTGTCTCTGGTGCTTCCACACGCATACAAACTTTGTAAAAAAATCCATCCATGCTGTTTTGAGTGAGATACGGTTTCTGAATGTGTCCTGCCTTCAGTCTCCGAGTGAGCTGTTCAAAATCGGCACGGCTTGTGACGTCACAAGCCGAAACGAGCTGGCTAACCGCAACAGTTAGCTCATAGCATTAGAATGCTAACGCTAGCATGCTACCTCGTTCTCAATAGCAAAGCACTGCTACAGCACACACAAGTTCACCATAATCTACAAAAGAACTACTTACATGTGCGCCCTCATTTAGAAGTCTCCCAGCTAATCCTGCCTTGTAACTGACCGAAGTTGGAGAAACAGCCTTTCTTTTACTGTCTATGGAGCTAGCTAGCTGACATGATCTACATCTGAGCTACTGCGAATGTGCGAGTGCAATCAAAGATAGTACAGAAGAAGAAAAGAGGTCTCACTCTGTAGCTAAAACAGAGACCAGCTGAAAAGAGGATCTGCAGCAGTGAGAGAGAGCTGTGCAGTACAACAAAAATATGGTGTTTTTTGAAAATTAAACCATGTAAACCTATTCTGGTACAACCTTAAAATACAATTATGAACCTGAAAATGAGCATAATATGGGTGCTTTAATATTATATATTTTATCTTTTTGTGCACGTTATAGGTTTACAAAGGTAAAAAGCCCAAAGTCCACCCCAAAGGGACTTACCATCTCCAACAGAAAACGCTGTTCACAAACTGCTCCAAACAGCTCTGTTGTAGTCCAGCCTTTACTTCCGTGACGAACGTGCGTCACTTTGTAACGCGCATTATAATGCTTACCTAGCTGCTAGCATGGCACTCGCTCAGGCTCTCCAACTGAGAAGCTAGCAGTGCTTACCTAGCTACTGCGCATGTGCAACTTCCAACAAAGATAGGAACAGAAGTGTGATGTATCACTCTGTAGCTAAAACAGAGAGCTCAACACACAGGGTGAAAAGAGGAGCTGCAGCAATGTGCAGTACAACAAAAATATGGTGTTTTTTGAAAATGAAACCATGTAAACCTATTCTGGTACAACCTCTAAATACAATTTATGAACCTGAAAATGAGTATAATATGAGCACTTTAATTGATTTTACTCTTATGATTATTTTCGATAGGAACTCTTCAGTACATGGCCCCAGAGATTATCGACCAAGGGCCCCGCGGTTATGGGAAGCCGGCTGATATCTGGTCCCTCGGGTGCACCATTATAGAAATGGCAACAGGCAAACCACCCTTCCATGAGCTGGGAAGTCCTCAGGCAGCCATGTTCAAGGTAAATAAGGGCAAGTTGTATTTTAGGTCGATGTTAATACATGCAGATTGTGGTGTTTTTGTTTAAAAAAAAATAAAGGATAGTTCTACATTTTAGTTTGGCTTTGAGTAAAAATCATAAAAGTCACTCTTCATGGGTTTAGACTGAAATATCTTAAAGAGGCTGTACTCAGCAGCGAGGGGGAGACAGACTGGTAACTTTTCATCTAGTGCCAGCAAGTCCAAATTTGAAATTGTCAGGTGGTGAAGGTGACCAAGTTAAACATTAGCGTGTTAGCTTTTAATTTAAAGCACTACAGTAGTGCTTTGAGTTAAAAGCCTAAAACCACGTCAATACACATTGGTTTGGTTTTTAGGCACTTCCATGTTATTCAGTGCCAAGTTGGATATACTGGAGCTTTCATAAACATCACAGTTTCCCAATCACAATTACAACTTGAATGTTGATGAGAGCGCTATTAAAAGTCAGAAAGTCGAAAAACAAATATATGAACAAATATAAGCAACTTCGATCTTTTCTCTTAACGCCCACTCTCGAAGTAAAGTTGTTTTTAATGAACTAAATAATTTCCTTTTCAACAATTCCATCCAGGTGGGCATGTTTAAGATCCACCCCAAGGTTCCAGAGTGCATGTCTAACGAGGCAAAGGGCTTCATCATGAACTGTTTTGTGCCGGACCCCGATGACAGAGCCACAGCCACAGAGCTGCTGAAGGCAAACTTCCTCAGGTCGTCCCCCAAGAAGAAGGCCAGGGCTCCGCAGGAATCGGAACATAAAGACATTTCTTCTGGTAAAGCTTCAGTACACTTCTAGTCACATACTGCTCTTCTTTTTCATAGCACGTTTCTGTTTCTCTCACGTTTATTTTTATTTTTATTTTATTTTTTTTTGTGATTGCACGTGCTATGACATGTGTGTGTTAAGTGGTGTTATGAAACCTTGCTAATTTCAGAGATTTTGAACACTCACTTATATCTAACAACAATTTCGCCGGGTTTTGCAGCAGACTACCAACGCAGCCTGTCTGTACCCATCTCCATCCTTGTGGAGGACACTGATTTATACCCGGTTTCAATCGACCTGTCCAGTTCCTTGGACTTCAGGCAGCGAAAGTCCACCCTCATAGCAGATGAAATCTCTGAGAGCCCACCCAGCACCAGCAGCCTCCTGTCGTGAGTCAGATTATTACCCAACAGAAGATTAAAAAAAACCTTTATGATGTCTGCTTCAGCCAGGGTTGTACAGGATCTTACATCAGTGGCAAACCACATTGAGGTTTCAGTCAGATAGTCTTGTGAGGTGACATCCTGTGTAGGTATAAAAAGGGTATAATGGCACTGTATCAAATGTCAGTCTACAGTTAACTATGTATTACTTACATAATGAATTATTGATGTCCGTATCTCCATTTCTTGTTTTTTTTTTAAACTTTATCTGGTGTAATTGATTGTATTGCCCCCTACTGTCCAGAATACCAGAGGACTTTCCGTCAGACATGAGTAGTCCAGCCTCAACAGATGAGAACGTTGGTCTTTTTATGCTGAGAAAGGACAGTGAAAGGAGAGCCACACTGCACCGAGTCCTTACTGACTACATCAGCGATGTCGTCTCTAATATACAGGAATCTGTGCCTCAGGTGGGTGAAGAACGGTCACAACAACACAGGTCAAAACATTATGAAATGTATTACCTGCATGGCTTCCTACATATACACTACATCATTTTTTATCTAAAATGTAGGGCATCTTAACTAAAGCTATTTTGCAGTCCCTTGCTAGGCTAAAACAATTAAACAAATTCCATAAAACACAAAACTAAGCTGTCTTCAATATAGTACCACAGCTGTGACTTCAGAGGCTTAATGTAGAGGAACAATTGTGCATGGAAAACAAATTCTACTGGTAATATTGTTATTGATATCACACGTCACTACCTGAACTCTTTAAGTACTTTCAGAATGAGAACAATAGAATCCGAATCAGAAAAGGTTTTATTGTCACAATAAGTACACTGTGTAATTTGCCTTGGTGAAAGGTGCATACACAAACAAACAAACAGACAGACAGACAAACATACATATTAAACATTAATATGAAATAAACACTAAATACAGAAAAACAAATGTATACATCCAAAGTAATTGTTAAAAAAAATAGGCTGAATGGGTTGAGTGCCAAATTTGCTAACAACATATAGTAGGGGCAGATGTAAAGTCCAGGATGAAGGTTAGTGCAAGTGTAGTGACTAGGGATGCTGGGGTTAAGTGTCAGTGGATGTCCGGGGCCTTGTCGGTGAGGCCTACTGCTTTTGTAGCGTGAGGTTTTGATCCTAATGGACCGCAGCCTCCTGTCAGAGTGGAGGGCTTCAAACAGTTTGTGTCCGGGGTGAGAGAGAAGTACTGTATCCTCATTTTTCCGAACTTCTCTTTTTAAAGCATGGCGAGGGATCATCCATAACTGCAGACCACATCACCAAGTTCATTAGCTGCCTGCGAGACAACATCCGCTCCCCAGACAGAAGGCAGCTGACGAGGAGCTTGACGGAACTTCGAACCTCACTGTTCACTGCCGCAGTTTCACTGAACAGCCTGCAGGCGGTGCTGTTTAGCTTCCAAGATGCAGTAAGTTACTTCAGGGTCAACACAGAGTTTCAGCTTAAAGGCCTGGTAAGATTTCAATCATGAATCATGCTAAACTATATGCTCTGTCTGTAGGTAAAGAAGGTGTTGAGGCAACAGCAAGTGAAACCTCACTGGATGTTTGCTCTGGACAATCTGCTGAGACATTCAGTACAGGATGCCATCACTGTGCTCCTACCAGGTAGCGCCTCATCTTATACAGTATAAGTGTGTGTGTGTGTGTGTGTGTATGTATATGTGTATGTGTGTATATATATATATATATATATATATATATATATATATATATATATATATATATATATATATATATATATATATATATATATATAGTTCAGTAGTTTAGGGTTGTTTAGTTATTATAAATTGTCCATGTTTCTTCCGTTCATCCCGACCACTCCCCTCTCCTCAGCGCTGAAACTCCAGCTGCAGTCCTCATTTGAGACTGAGGACAGCACTCCTGATGAGCAGTGTGCTGACCCAGACACTCCCGTAGTTATTGTCCCTGACCAGGTGTTTGCGCCAGCAGACACGGAGCAGACGGCATCCAAATATGAGACCCTGCCAACAGCAAGCCCCAACTCCCCTACAGACCTCGTCCTCAACAGCAACTGTCCCCTCAGTGAGCAACTGAGAGACCTACGAGTAAAGACCAGAAGGTATCATTTAGTTTTGTTTCTTTATCATAAAGCTTTTCTGTTCAAGATGCACGCAAAAAAAAACAAAAAAAAAATCTGATGGTTTTTAAAGAGGAGATTGTCATGTCTGCAAAGTGTTTACTTTTCAAGGCTACATAAACTGACATTTGGATTGTAAATGAAATGTTTTTGCTGTGGAAAAAATACGAACGCCTCCAACACTGGCCTCTTTATTAGGCAGTAGACGGTGATTAATAAGATTTTTGAGTTGCACTGCTTTCTGCTGAGTAATGATGGCTGTTTTTGTGTTTTAAGACTGCTGAGTCAGCTGAATGAGAAGGAGAGAGAGTATCAGGAGCTACTAATGAACTCTGTCCAGAGGAAACAGGAAGAGATTGATGCATTGAGGAAATCAGCAGTCACTGAAGGTAATGTGTTTTTTTTTTTAAACCACACAGTTTGCTACATCCTTGTAGATCTGGTATTACTGCCAATTAAGTTTGATTGCACGTGTTAGAATGTTTTTTTTGGAGCACAGTTCAGATACTGTAGTTTTTATATTAATTGCTAAAGAAAAAGTTAAATTATTACAATACTTGCATGGCATGTATGTTGAGAGAGTTACGGGTCAAAGAGAGGAGGTAGTGCATTGTCCTCTTTCTGTGCTAAAACATATTAAGTGCTAATATTAACGCTAATATGAGGCTGGAGCAGTCTGAATTAGCCAAATCAAGTCACCATCTTTGTTTTGAAGCACATGTTGGTTTATTGCCGGTGTTTTTAGGACGTATTTATTTTCTCCACATTGGTTCAGCAAGGAAACACTGTCCAGGGAAACACAAATAGGGAACTGTGTGCTAAAAAAAGACTGCAATTTTCTAATATACCCACTCAATACCTCATATATTGTATCAGAATCAGCATATTGGCTAAGTTATGTGTACACACATAATGAATTTGACTTTTCGTTGCACTCAATTTTCTCACACAGTTCCAAGAACAATTTTCAGGAAGATAGATAGATAGATAGATAGATAGATGGAAAACATGTGCAGCTAAAAAGAGGGACAACAAAGATTGGTAAACATACGCATATATAACTAATACGAACATACAAGTAGGTGGAAAAAATAGATATATAAATATATTTTCAAAGCAACAATGAACAACATACAATTTAGACTATAGTGCAAAGGGGCAGAGTGCAAAGAGTGCTTGAATAAATACTGAATGTTTAATGTAATGGGTTACTTTATGTACATGCAATGGGTGGTTATAGACAGTATGCATGTATACATGTTTATGCATTATATATGAAAATGATGCTGATGATATGTACATTGTGTATTTAAACTATAAAACATATCATTATAATGGGTATTAAAATAGGCTTAAAAATCTGATGCCATCCTTTTAATGGTTGTCTTCTCAAATAGTCTTTCTGCCAGTAGCTTTGACTTTAGTGATTCGTAAACCTACCCATCCAGTACTCCAAGCAGCTTCAAACAAACAATCACGAATATTTGCATATTCATTGCATATATGTTTGTTATGATTCCCCCTAATTGTACTGTAGTGGGTAGTTTCTGTCTCCCCCACGAGGAATTCAAAGTAATGACACATCCAGAGAGTTGTGTGGAACTGGAGCTTTGTATCAACTCATTTGGCAATGGCTTGAATGTAACGGACGTTCATTAATATAAAAAAGTTACGCACCAAAGCTTTAAGAAAATATGCCAAATTACAATGGAATATATTCAATACAAGTTGATAAGTTATTATCTAGGATTTGGTAAGAGCTCAGCCTATTAGTCCGATGATTAACCGCACAAGCTGCAGCTTGACCAGTGTTGCATCAAGAGACCAAGCCCATTTTGGATTATCAATGCACTCAGTGATTCTCGTTACAGTTTCTTAACACTTATACCTGTCAATCCCTACCACGCCTCAACTTGAGGCTCTGCATTTCTGCCTGACTGGTTCCTGTCTGAGGCGTAGACCATCAAATCATCCACTAATGTGCTCAAACTTGACTGTGCAGTTTGCATAATGATTATACAGTCTGCCTGCGGAAACACGATACACGTTTGTCTTGTGTGTAACATTTAACAGCGCGAGATACGGTATGTGTGCAATTTGACCCAGGCAGTCTGAATGGTTGTAATCTCTGTACATTATAGATAATCCAGATGTGAAGGCTTTGGTGTGCTGGCTCGAGTCTGTCCCTGTAGACCAAGACACTATTAATAAGGTAAACTCAACTTAAGCTCAGCCTTTTTCTTTGTTTTTTTTAACTCTTGGAGCCGCCTGGTATTACTCATATATCCACTGTTAATCCAAACCTGTGTGATCCTGTTTTCTAGTTGATCTCTCATGAGTTCACCTTGGACTGTCTCTTCTACATGGCCTCCAGGGATGACTTGATGTACTGTGGAATAAGGTGAGCTGCCTCCGCACATCACCCTCACACCATCCGTCCATGCAGAAACGTGAAAAAAGGGGAATCGCCCTCAGAGACGGTGGTGTCGAAAAGATGCAAATTACCTCGTTAGTTTGAGTTTCATCAAAAAGCCCCAGTGGCGTTTGAGATGGCTCAGTTGTAACACTGTATTTCAATCAGTCCACAATTGCTGTTTCAGAGGTGGCATGCTGTGTCGAATCTGGGCAGCCATCACAGCTCGCAGGAAGACCCAACTCAGCACACACAATGAGGACAGCGAGGACACTCTTCTTTAATGGCTGCTGATGTTGTACATCAAAGGACAGATTTATTGACGGGCTGGTCCTGTGTCATCTGGAGGAAGTGAGGCAGTGGTGAACATAACCGAACTGATGTAAATCAGGATATGTATTTGGTTACCTTGTTATACTGTGAATGTATTTTCTTTAAAAGATACTACTTCTTCCAGTTATAGTGCATGTAAAGTAGAATGCAAAAATCTTCCCTTAGAAGTCAGCATTTTTTTAAAGTGCTCATATTATACTCCTTTTCAGGTTCATAATTGTATTTAGAGGTTATATCAGAATAAGTTTCCATAGTTTAATTTTCAAAAAACACCATATTGTTGTTGTACTGCACATTGCTGCAGCTCCTCTTTTCACCCTGTGTGTTTAGCTCTCCGTTTTAGCTACATAGTGAGGCATCACACTTCTATTCCATCTTTGTTGGGAGTCGCACATGTGCAGTAGCTAGGTAAGCACTGCTAGCTAATCAGAAGCAGAGTATGAGGGCGTTTCACGCTAGCAGCTAGGTGAGCATTATAACGTGTGTTACAAAGTGAAGCACGTTCGTCACGGAAGTAAAGACTGGACTACAATAGAGCTGTTTGGAGCAGTTTGTGAACAGCGTTTTCTGTTGAAGATGGTAAGTCCCTTTGGGGTGGACTTTGGGCTTTTTCACTTTGTAAACCTATTACATGCACAAAAAAGATGTATAACACAATAAAGGAAAAGGAAAAAGCCAAAAAGCATAATAGGAGCACTTTAATACATTTTCTCAGGACTTTGGCAAGTGGGACTAAAAATACTGCCTAGTAGAGTATTAAGTTGTCTGCAAACTATATTTTAATAGAGCCTTATGATGATGCTGTTTTATTGTGTTTTACAGAAAACTTAACCTAAGTTATTAAACGCCTACTGTATTTAAGACGACTGTCTCTGAATTCTGGGTAAAAACACAGATCACTTGTACTGTATATCCTGTTAAAACTCATTCAGATAATAAACAGGAACCTTAAATCTTTCAGACTGGCTTGTTATCTGCATGCAGCAATTTGTTTGTTGCAGCGAGGGACGTAGGCTGGAAGAAGTGATGAGGTGGTGAACAGTGTTGAAATTCCGCACGTGTTCCCTCATCTGTTTTCACAATGTTGACATCTCCTTAGGAACTGTGTGTGTGTGTGGCCGTGCTTTTGTGTAGGTTTGAGTTTTAGACTTCTTTTACTCTGATAAATAATTTTGTCTCGTCCTCACTTTTTCATGGTACAAGTTAACTGTTTAGACTTTATAAGTTGGGCCGGAGTAATATTAGAATGAAAATAAAAAGGGCGGGAAGGAAAGGTCAGGATCAGAACGTTAGGTGATAGAGCTGTAGGCGAAACACGTCACACATAGAAAGACGTTGGTGCACATATCTGATTTTGTTTTTTTCCATTGTGTCATCATTGCCCAATCTCTGGTCCTGTGTGAGATCAGAGGATTGTGTGTGTGTGTGACTTGGCTCCTGATATGGCACCTACTAAATATATTACTAATGTCTTACTCATTTGTTTTGAACAACTGGCTGTAAAATTATTTTAAAGGGTGTGTATTAAAAGGGTATTTCTTTGACATGGCCTTGTGTGACCTAGTGTGCCTATCTGAGTGATAATTGAAAGTATTTTTTTATATATATATATATATGTGTGTGTGTTCAATATTCCTCACCCTACACGCTGTCAAGAAAGTAATTAAAATCCGCTGCAGTGTGTTGCAGCTCATATACACAACAGCAGCTCATACTATAATTTAAAACTGGCATTTGTCTTCCCTGTCTTTATAGATTTATGACAATATTCGTACAGCATGATAAGGTCCAAAAACAAACCTCTCCATCCCTTTTGCAGTGAAGATGACAAGCTTTGATTTACCTCTGCAGTAATCCAGAATGCAAGACAAATCAGAAGGTGCAGGGGTCAGTGAATCAGGCCGGGCATCTGTCTGCTTTGTCCTTGGATGGTGTCAAAGGAAATGAATACTATCAACTAAATTCAATTTGGCACCATCCTGTCTCCTCATTACACTCCCCTGCCTCCCTGTTATTTGTGTAGTAAATTAATCTTTTGATAAATACTAAAAAGATCTTGATATATGACGTTCCTTTTTTCACTGATATTACATGCTAATAATTAGGTAGCGTAAATAATTATACAATAGAGTGCAAATATTTATCCTGAATTTGAAAGCCTCTGAATGGTGACCTAGAGGATTTTTTTTTCTCAGAAATATATGTATAAAGGTGTGTTGTTTTCTGTCAATCCTACAGCAGATAATGTTACTGCTTAAAACTGCTATTTGCTAATAAGTAAGATGAGCTGCTGTTCTTCAGCTGGAATTAAAACTTGTATCCACATGGCTCCCTTGGAGCTCTTGACAGTTTATAGATGAGGCGGATTTATTCGATACAAACTGACATAAAGCAGTTGTTGAGATGCTAATGTCCTATGTTGTGAGTAACATTGCCTTACAGCTACAAAGCAGGCAGCAGCTGTCACTACAAACTCATTTCCTATTACAGATAATTAAATGTAATGTGAGTGCAACTCCCTGAGTCCCCCTTATTCTAATATGCTTTATACACACACAATAGCATTAGGGTTGTCCAGCTAATGGGATGCAAAATGTTAGCTTTGATCAGACATAATGGTGCATCGAGTCAGTGTCAACTGGCTCATGCAGGAAAACTGATCCGTTTACAATGAACAGAGTACACAGTCAAGGTTACAGTTTCTTGTCATTGTTCACACTAAATTTGATCCTAAGACTCATTTTTATCATCTTGTCCTCATTGGAAACTAGAGAATTTGACCATAAAGGAAAAGTCTATCACGATATTTCAGATGAACTGGGATATAAGGATACTGTGTTTGTATTGTTTAAGTGTTTCTCTGTTCGTCCTTCTCTACAGTAAATCCCTCTATCTCTGTTCAGACTGGGGGTGAGGCTAAGCCACTGATAGGCAAATAATGAGGACTGCTGTCAAGGGGATTTTGGCATGGCCATGGGGGGATTGAGGACGCCACACTGGGAGGCCCAGAACCTCAGGGATTACCGAGCTCACCCTCTTCCTTGCCAGCTCCCATAGGATAGGTCTCCCCACTGTCCAGGGCTCAACTTGTGCAAACATGCACGGGGGAGAGCTAAATTTGACCATTTCTTACTTGGTTTGATTAAAAACGCAGCAGTGGGGTTGCAGCATGAATCTGACTTTTACTTTTATTCTGAAGAGTAAATCGTGCCATCAGTCCGAGAGCACCACAACTTCAAGAGCTTGTTAATTACCAGTTTAACAACAGAGCTCACTAACAAGCTGGCTGCTGTGCTTCTATTACTGAGGTCTGTATAAAGTGTGCACTCACATGCTTACATGCCTGCAGGTGATCGCATACGTTCACACACACGTATCCAGTCAGGGCCATTCTTCGCATTATTTCCTTGATAAATTGGTACACCTCTTTCCCCCACCATACAGTTTTTTTTTTTTTTTTACAGTGCGGTAGAAGTCTGCAACATAATCACATGGCAGAAGATAATGAGCACATTCTATGCATTGCTGTCACTCCCCTGAATGTTGATACTGTGTTGGAATTTTTACATGTATATAAATAGTATGATTTAGTCTTGGATTACCTCACAGAAACTTGAGACTGAGTCAGTATTGGTTTAGATACAGTAGTTGTCATTCACAGATTTGTTTTAGGGAATATTTTGTCACACACTGCATGAAACTGTCAATTGCTGCTGCAGTATTTGCCTCCCTCAGAAGGACGACAGAATCATAATAATCTTACAAGCAATCAACTGGAAGCCAATAGTGTCGTGTTATCACTTCTGTTCCACTCAGGCCCGTTTTGGAAAAGAATAGCCTATAAGTAGCAGCTAGAATTAGAACAGGCCAAACCAGCACTGACACAATGGATTGACAGCATTGATGGTTACAGCTAGACAGAAATATTCCCTCACCAGTGCTGAGACATATAGAATTAATCCTGGCTTTAATCCAGGGAGTTGAATTAAAACAACTAATCGTGTGTGTGTGTGTGTGTGTGTGTGTGTGTGTGTGTGTGTGTGAGAGAGACACAAAGCTTCACTGGTGCTTGACCTCCAGACCTTTCACCCTTTGTTTATCTCTGTTGTGTTTGTGTCTCTCTGACGGCCACCCATCCATATGACAGTGAATCAATGATTTCTATCGCAGAGGACTGAACTTGTGACCTTTTAGTATTTATGAGACATTTCAAAGGTTAAAAGGAAATTAATGAATTTGCACCCATCTGTTTTGAAAGTAGAAAGTACTGCATGTTGCTTTACATACCTTTACTTCCTGTGGTTTGTCTTTGTCTCCTTAGCAGCTATAAACTGGGATGGCAATGTTGATCAGTATGCAATTTGATCCAGATGGAAATATCTCAACAGCTATTGGATGGATTGCCATGAAAATTTGAGCAGACATTCATGGTCCCCAGAGGATGAAAATTGCAGACTTTGGTAAACCCCTGATTTTTCCTCTACTGCCACCATGAGGTAGACATTTTTGTTTTTTTAGTGAAATATCTCAACTATTGAATGGATTTCCAAGATATTATGGACAGATATCTATCATGGTGCCCAGATGATGACTCCTACTGACTATGGCGATCCCCTGACTTTCCTTGAGCACAACGAGCAGCTCAAACTTTTCCCTTATCCAGTGAAATATCTGAACATATGCTTAAGGGATTCGCTCAAAGTTTGATGCAGACATTCATGGTTCTCAGATGATGTACTGTCCCCCTCAGGGTGAACTGGGATTACGTTGGTGAGTACTATCATCAGGTGAAATTTTTAATTTGTTCAATACTTTGGTTCATGAGAAAATAACTGCAAAATGAATGGCATCCCATCAGCTTCGGCTGAACTTAGTTTTTAGTGCTAATTATCAATTGTTAGCATGCTACCGTGCTAAATTAACACAGTATACATGAAAAAAAAATTATCCCTGCTGAATATCAGCGTGTTTGCATTTTTATTTTGAGCATGTTAGCACGCTGACATTAGCATTTAGCTGCCACTCAGCTGCTAGCGTGGCTTTAGACCTTGTCTTGATGTTGTTGTTTTTTCTGTCTCTTTTCTTTTATCTATTTACTTCATTCCTTCTGGAAAGCACTTTGTAACTTCTATTTTGAAAAGGACTGCAAAATTAAGTTAACTTGCTTGCTCAAGAGGCACCTTGCATGTTGACTGAGCAGTACTGCTGCTCTCTTGATTGGCCAGTTTAACCTCACTGAAACTCAGGCTGTTGTAGTGTAAGTTTCCCTCCTTGCAAATGGAACCAGGGGTCAAGGAAAGGCACTCCCACCCTCATTCAAGTTTTTTGTTCTGCCTCTGCTATTTTCCTCCGTCTCTCTCTCTCTCTCTCTCTCCTCATTGTGGGTTGTCATGGAAATGAAACACGGGGAGGGGGAACTTCTATTATTGAAGCAGTTGTGGGATTGGTAGTGGGCTGGGAGTTGGGTATAGTGAAATGGAGCGATTCATGCACTCATAAACAGAGAGTGCGGTGGAGCAGAAGGGAGGTGGAAGGGCTGGGGGTGAGGGAGAGAGAGATGAGGAAAAGGAGAATAGAGAGGGGCCCCGGGGGTGAGCGGAGAGAGGAGCCAACTCCACGTGTTTTGGCCCCGCTTCTAACTGATAGCACATTTTAGGCCATTACGTCATGGTCTGCCAGGCTCTCTGCTGTTTGAGACATACTGCTGCAGAATCACATTCCTCATGGAAGATGGCAAAATAAGCTCCTGGTAAAGCCACCTGTTGTTAGAGAGGCCAGGAAAAACTGTTCAAGGAAGATCAGCGCAAGAGGCGTTTATGAGCAGTGGTGGGCTGTGTTAATTACCTTCTGTGTTGTATGCCATATGGAGGAGAGTTTAAAGTAGTTTACCTTAAAAATAGACTTGACAAATCCATGAACAAAGACTGAGTTATGCTATTCATTGGTTGACCTTTGTGAGTTCCCTTAGAAAGAAGATTGTACGTCCTGTACCTGATGCCAGAATTTCAGGAAATTTCAGGGGGGGAAAAAATCAAAGGAGTTATTTAGAACACTACACTTTTTCTCCACTCATTTTTTTAATTGTGCTAATTAAAAAAACACTAATGACACTGGTGTTTCTTTCAAAGGGGAACTCCACCGTTTATACACATAAGGGTCAGTGTTAGTGTCACTGGTAGTACTATGAAAACTACTGTGTCTCCTCCTCTTCTGGTGGGAGCTCTTCAAAGTTTGAAAAGGAACCCTGATGATGTCATTATGGTTGCATTATGGAAAACATAGGATCCAGTGTTTCGGGGGCTGGAGCATACTAAGGATTAAAAGTCAGGATATCCTAACAACTGCTGCTTCAGTTTTGACTATCATTTTTTTAATCTGTCTCTGCGTCAACCAGTATTTTGGCGGTGCAGTACAAAACAGCTGGAGTACCCCTTTTTTTTGACTGAAGTATTTTTGATAGCTCCAACAAGGAGAGACAGAAGTGGAATGAGATATACTTTGTAAGATTCAACTACTAAATACTAATACACTGAAGCTGCAAATCTCAACATTCAGCACTCTATCTACAATAGAACATGCAAATTACGAGACTCTTAAATAAATCAAGACCTCCCAACTCAAGTCAAATTTCCAGTCCACAATGAGAGGCAGCCTAAATCTGTATCATTCAGACTACACAGTGCTCTTTTTTTCCCAGCACCCCAGAGAGAAACACAAAGAAACAGGGAACACTCCCACACTATCTCTCCCTACCTTTCTATCTGTCCTTACACACATTTTTTCCAGTATGACATGTGTCTGATTAAATCACACTACAGGAAACAAAAGACAACATGATCATAAATTATCCGAATCTACAGCCCCCTGCAGGTGCAGGTGACCTTTGACCCTCCCGAGTCGAGACACTGGTGTGGTGCTTTCTGAAGCCTGACAGCAAACTGAACCAGCAACTGTAAACGTAACCGACGATGTGATTGAAAAGTTATGTGCAAAAACTGTCTTTGCTAAATATCTCAGCTAGAAAAGATTAAGCAAGTGCAAACAAACATATTTTAGCAGCAAATGCCTCATTGTTAGCCTCGTATCCACCCTTCCTTGATGCTACACCACCCCTCCTGCTACAGTGCTATCATTTGCTAAAGGCGGAGATAGTGTATTCAGTAGTCTATAACGTAGGCTGGGTCTATGTTCTCTGGGGACATTCTGAACATTCCTGCTATTGTTTCATTAACAGGCCGAGGGTTACCCTTGCCATTCACAGTAGCTGACCTCTAGACTCACTAGCGGTGCTGGTGGTGACCATGTTCCCTGGAATAAAATGATAGGAGCTCGTTCTTATGCAAAAATGATGGTGCAAAAATGTTTTTGTAGGTGATAGGACGGCGATAACTCTTGGGTGAAACTTCTTCTTTCGTAAGGCCAAGCTCCAACATTATATAGCCACTGGCTGTGAACACAATCGCAGCCGCTTCCTGGCTGTTTTGGGTGAAGCTGTGGCTGTGGATGTAGTTAAACGGCTGCATTTGGTTGAATCTATGATTCTATGGATATGGTAGCTGTGCCCTTACTACTCTTTACTGCTCCTATTAACATTAGCAAAGAACGCATTGTTAAGCCACATGGGCCTTTCTCTATGGATTTGAGGAACGCAAAACTTAGAGAAGAATATCAGAAGAACAGTTCCACTGTGATCTTTCGGGGGCTCCGTAACTCTGCTTTCTTACAATACGTAGGCTTTTATTCTAACTATTGGATGGATTGTCATGGAATTTTGTCCAACCTTTGAGGTCCTCAGAGGATGGAGCCTACTGACTTCCCCTGACTTTCCGTAGTGCCGCCATGAGGTTGCCTTTTGGTATAGCCTTTCATGTGTTGCAATAACTTTAAACTAAACCAGGATGGTTAACATGACGGTCATTACCTCAGCATGTCAGCATTCTTATTGGGATCATGTTAGCATTTAGTTGCAGGATATTGTAGTGCTCTTTCCACTCCTGGAAAACCTGGGCTTCACACAAACAGCACAGTACTCATAAGAGGTGCAAAGAAAGCGAGACTTCAGAATACTATCTTTACACAGATAAGCCTTCATCGGCAGCTCTCAGTTCTTTGCGGTATCAGTTGCTCCATGGAGTGTTACTGGATCTAAACTCCCTTTTCCTTTGGGATTTTTTCCTTTGCTTTCTTATCTGTCTAGTTGGTTCCTCTTGTTTTCGGTATGTGTATTTACTGATGCAATCACATCCTCTTAGTAGCAATGATGTGTTTACTCTCTTATTCCCAGTGTTCTCTGTTAACTGCCTTTTTTCAAGGCATGAACTGCTTACGGCGATCAGTGGCAGTTTAATAAGGTGTGTGTGTGTGTGTGTGTGTGTGTGTGTGTGTGTGTGTGTGTGTGTGTTTTAAGTGAAGAGTGCAGCTGCAGCCCCAAAATCAAGTCCTTTCTTGAGCACTGAGGGATGGATAGAGGAGGAGGGCTTCCTCCACTTCCTGTGTGCAGTGAGGTCACACAAGTAGTTCACAAATGGAGATGACACAGGTTCACAGGTTGCTTACAGAACTTGGCATTTATTCAAGGCAATACGTGGAGAGAGGGATATAAAAGTAGAAAGACAGATAAAGGTGCTAGAATACACGTATGTGTATGTTCACCATGTACCGTTTTGGTCTGCAGAACTTTAAAAAGACATGCAACATTTCAGCACATCTAAAATGCAGTTCAAAGGCAACTGCATTATTTCCCCCTATTTGCATCCACCTTCCTTTGAATGGCTCATTAGCACAGCACGGTACAGTGATGTGTGATAAATGGACACACGCCTCCTGACTTTGAGGTATGCTTTTATTCTGAGCCCTTTAATTTACCTATCAGACTGCTGGCTCAGGCACCTGGGCTATACTGTCTAGTGTGCAAGGTTAAATAGCAGTAGCTTATTTGTAACACTGTCACATCTTAAAAAAAAAGGCAAGGCTACCTTTTTTCTGGTAAGATGTAAAACATTAGGAAACTCAGAAAGCCATTTAAATTATAGATGTAGTTTTTTTTGTTGAAAATATGTTACGTTAGAAAATGTGCCCAGTTTGGTATTTGTCATATCCACTCTCAATTCATTTTAATATTAAAGTTTATAAATTGTTACAATTTTTCTTTAAAAATGAATGTTGCTTTTAATTTCAATTGGTATTTTGCAGAAAGTAAATGGATTTGTATGTGCCTCATCCAATTAGTTTATCTGTTTTTAAGAGCTTGTCATACTCTTATTTCTCAAAAAAGCTTAACACTTAGCATACTACTCAGTATGTCTCGTTACTGTAAAAATATGAGACACCAATCTCCCTAACATTAGTATGAAATAATGCTGTTGATTCAAAATACTTTTTTGTGTGCACAGGTGTTCGTGTGCATGTGTTGGCTCAAGAGCTGGGTATAGAGATGAGAATGAAAGGATGAAAGAATTGGAGGGTTTTCAATATGTTGGCTTAAGACGCAGCACAAAAGATCTAAAAACATGCATCTGCAGAGCACTTGAAAGTAGAGTTAATGTCCATGACTTCGGATGCATTTGGTTTACTTTCACCACAAAATATTTATTCATTTGTCCAAAATATTCCAATTTCTTCTGTTATTTCCCTTTTCTGACAGGAATGGTTGAATTGTTGCATTAGCTGAGTTTGTATTATGACTCAGTGCTCAATAATCGGTCTAAGCTCTTGGTAACTAAAGGCAAAGGTGGTGTAAAAAAGAAGTATGGCTTCTATTTCCTGTAAATAAACAAAACATTTGGGTATTCTTACATTTTGGATGAGGTGTGAAGTCATTGATCTTAGCACAAAGACGCTTCCTGCTCTCTCCTTCAATCTTTCCTTGACTTGAAATGATTGGAAATTAACTCTTAATTGCTCTTTTTTTAAGTAAATGATATTGCCATACTTATCTGTGACTCAATTACAGATATATCTAACAGACTATAATAACTTTAGGGCGACTGGGATCTTTGACAAAAGCATTTATTTGAGTCATGGTGTGAATTCATCAAGGACAATTAGGAAGAATGTGATGACCAGTACAAGTAGACATTGACACATTAAACAGTCACTCACTCGGCTTTAATTCTGTAAAACCCACAACACTCTACAGCATGCACACCCAACCCCCACCTCCTTCAACATCCCCCATTTTCCAGTTGCAGTGACAGGTGGCCCTTGGGGGTTTTGGGGAACACGACGAACAGCTGCACAAAAGAGCCCCACTGTGGTCCTTTTTGATGGGGTGTCCCCTCTTAAGTGTGCCGATCAGCCACTGGCCCAGCCCCCACCTTGGCAGATGCTCCGAGAGATCCACAGGTGGTAGACAAGAAGCCACTCTGCAGTATTTAAAAACGATTATGTAACAAAGATCATTTTTAAGTTTTATGTTTTGAACTGGGTTGTGCTGTCTCTGATTTAAAAAGCAGCATAAATATATGACTCTGCAGTAGCTCTATCTTGGGTGGAGTAACTTGTTTTACTCATCAAACCACCATCATCCGAAACAAAAACCTGGCTGACAGGAAAATCTAGTGTTCTCCTTACACTAAAATGACATGCATGTGCAAATCATTAACTATATGGTTGAGTTTCAGTTGTAGACAGTGAAAAAGCTACCCTTAATGTGAAAGCATGTTGACATACACCTTTGAAATGCAAGTATGGATGTAGTAGAGATGCCTTTAGTACATTATTCTTCTTCTTCTATTGCAAGCAATTTTAAACTTTCAGATATTTTTTGTAGAAGCAGGAACACCTTGGGTTTCTTAGAAAATGACCCAGAAGGTTCCTTATTAAAGTGTCTCCAAAGATTTTAGGGTGATGTTTTCTGGTTTCTGTCATCTGTACTGAATATATAACATGCACCCAAAGTTGTTGATGCAAAACCTGAAACTTGATTCAGAATACCTTAAAGGTTGAACCATGTTGCAAAAATAAGTGTGTGGACTACCTCTCCCTTTCCTTTTTATGCTGTTTTTGTCCTGCACATGTGCTTAGAGTTGGATGTGCAGTTGGATGAACATCAATATTACGGATTTGAAATACTAAAAAATGCAGAGGAGTTGTGCAGTAAATGACATTTTATTGTATTATTCCCCCAACAAAAATAAGTGAAATACTGGTATACTTATGTATATTGTTGACTGCAGTGAAAGGTTACATCATCTCATGTTATTTAAATACAATAGTTTGTCATATTGATAGATAGACCTACTAAGCTGTACTCATACTGGAATTTAATCTGATGTTAAATGATGTGATTAGTGATTCAAGCAACTACGCAATGACAAAACATTGCAGAAAATATAGCAAGCATGCTGGTCAAAGCAAAGGCATGTTTTCCAAGGGAAGAATTCTATTGAGTGTGAACTATGAACTGGCTCTGAGAGCATTGTAGTTTTGTGGATGGATAAACCCAATCAAAATAGAGGGGGGGGGAAGCTATTTTCTATACATAACGAAATTAGTTTATATCAATAAAGTCTGCCATATGATTATAATTTAGGCGTTTTAAGATGTATAAGTTCCTGTATCTGTCTTCCATTATGTTACATCTAGCAAGTGTTACGACACATACTGTAGATATCTGTCGCACCCCCCCTCTTGGTAATGGTACAGTCCGATCGGAGAACGCGTGAGGGACCATAAGCAAGAGCAGAACATCAGCTGTGGTGTGTCGGAGAGTGAGAAACTTCTCTCACTCCTCCTCCCCTGCCTTCTTTCTCCCAAATATCCCCCGGTACCTCTTTATGTAACTTCTCTGAGGAGAAGCCACCGGTGCCTCCATCGACAGGCAGGTACTGGCTGGTGTTTGTTAGTGTTATTTTTTTTGGTTACTCTGGTCTGTCCGGACGCTTTCAGGAGGGTTTCCTGCCCGTTTCGTTCAGGACATCGGGTGCAACTGGAGTGACTCCACCAAGTTTCCCCCCTATTCGGCCTGAGGAATGAGAGGACTGCCGGTGTGAGAGGAAGAGCCGAAACTCGCATGTTTGAATGAACAAAAGAACAGAAAGCGAGGGTATTGCCGCCGAAATGGAGGAAAGTACTCTGCCAGGAGCAACATGTAAGTATTATATTCTGTAGTTAAGTCTACTTTAGAGTTGAATCTGTCTTGTTTAAAAAAAAAAAAATGCTGGAGTGCTTTGTCATTCATTTCCTTTGTCACGTTGTAACAAAATAATTTAAACCGCTGTCTTGCTAGTTTTAACTTTATAGTTGCCTTGCTCATTTAGTGGTTGAGAAACACTGTTGCAGTTAAGGTAAAGCAATAGAGAGCGTGGTCGGGAGTGAATTTGTCTGATGAATTATGGATAATCTATTTGGAGGTGCGGATGCAGACAGTCCACAATTCATAAAGCTAACGCAACCTTGTTGTTGTCCGCAAGATTAACACCTAAACCCTCAAACCCGGTTTTAATCTGAAGGGACAATAAAAGATGATTTACCAGTTTGCAGACCCTTTTGATGATGAAAACAAAACACCGGTATGATGACTGACTGCTGATGGATGTCTCTTAAAAAAAAATCTGTTTCGCATAGAGCTCAGCTATCAGGGTTATAACAACACAAATTGCGCTAGATGAGGTAATCTGACTAGTAGGCTACCACCCCATCCCCCTCCGTATGTTATGTTTAACTCACTATACTAACATGATGCAGTCACAAGCAGTCTGGGATCCCTTCCTATCTCCTCTTTGCTGCTGGTCTACCAGAGGATGTTTTCCAAAATGCAGTGAATAGTTGTTGTATGCACAGGTGCAGTCATGCTCATTTTCTGCTGGTGCAGAGATGCATCACGAACTCCTGATATCAAATCAACAATTTAAATGAGAGCCTCAGCTGGCCAAAGTGCAGGATAAATAGTTCCCCTCACACTCCAGCCATATCCAGCTTAGTTACTGCTTTATACATGCAATTACAAATATGTGGATCATGCAGTTCAAGGCCAATCAGGTCATGACTTCTTCACTCAGTTATAACAAATGTCTGTTTGAGACTAAATTGAATACCCATGTTGGAAACCTGCCAATTTGACGTTGTTCTTGCAAGCAGCCCAGCATTGCTTCAAAGTCTGAATCTCCACGCCAAAGCATTGTGTGTTGACATGTTGCCTGCTTCTGGAAATAGAAGGGGACACACAATGTGACCTCCTCCTCCTTCTGACAACAGAAAACTTCCTTCCTGCTGACAGGGGGCTTCATGGAGGGAGGTTGGCTTGTTTTGGCTCTGCATCAAGCAGGAGGAGAGATGCGCTCCATCCTGTTTGTGGGAATCTTGACCAGTAGACTGAAGTGTCTTTAAACAGCCATGTTCTCAATAACATAATGTATGTATGACCATAGAGTTGGAAGGGGCTGTCATCATATGTGATATGAGTCATGGCAGAAGCCCTGACATCAGGCCTCTTGCTTCATGTGATGTGTACAGTATGTCAGCCAGACTGTTATGCTTCCCATGCTTACTGAGAAGGATCAGTGGTCCGTGGTCATCAGAGCTCCAACACTCCTTTTGTGTAACTCAAGCTCAAAGTGCGACATTTGCCTCCAGCTCACTCTGTGATCATGTGTTTTTCTTCAAGTTCTGAATCAATCTCATAATCTTGCTCTAAAGGAAGATGTTTACCTTTTTATGATACCGCTCTCTCACAAAGAGGAAGGAAGAGTATGTTCTTCAATTAAAATAAAAGACATGTTTTCTTGCCACGTCGGCTCTCAAGAATGTGTCGTGTCCTTAAAACATCTGTGATCAAGATATGTAACCAACACCTAGAAGCAGTAGGACAATTGGAAAAGTCTTCTCCTTTTGTTGAAATACAGGCACTAAAGAAATCTCACTTGATTTGTCCCGCTTGACAACTAGCCCTTGGACTGGAGCCTGGGCCAGCATTGTGAAAATCTGCTGTCAGGATTTATGGAGAAGATCTTCTAATCCGTCTTTTCTTTATGCAGGCTTTCTTCTCTCTGTGCTCTCCGTTCTGCCACCCTTTGACAGTCGGCTCTTTTTGGTCGTCCTCCCTAATCACCGTACCTGAACAGCTAAGCTGTGACCAACTGAGATGAATAGACATTTTTATTTTCCTTTTTATATTAAAATTAGCCTTTTCTAGCTTATTCACAGAAACACCTTAAGGGAATTACAATGCTCATTCCTCTAAACTTCTTACAGGAGGAGCAGGATGTAGGTTGTGTAGTGTAGAAGAGACTGAGATGATGCTTTAAATAGTTATGAGTCATTATGCAAACTTTGTTTTAAGCAAAAACGACAAGCTGCTTCACCACAGCCATATTGAGGATAGATGGCATCAGCAGGCTGACAGGGAAACGGAACATAGTGTAGTCCTTGTCTATTGTGTAATATGGGAGAATCCACCAGCTTTGGCTGGCAAGCCTGTACTGTAATGAACAGGATCAGTCAGCTACACATCTTCAGCCGCAGGAGATGTTATGTAATCGGGGGGATACGTGTGAGAGCCTCCCATTTTTGGAGATAGGGCTGCTTTAGTGTCTTTCTAAATTAACAGTGGGCAGCGTCCCATGTGCCCTTCTAGATTCACTGCCTAATAATGGAGCCTGATAACAGCACTAGCTGACATTGTTTTTGCTCAGGATTAGTCGTGAGCAATGCAGGTGTGTGTGTGTGTGTGTGTGTGTGTGTGTGTGTGTGTGTGTGTGTAATGAGATGTTTTCATGTTTTGCTGGAGATATATTTGACTCGGACAGGTTAGCCACGTATGAAACCGCTTACGTTTGAAATGTATCAACTAAAGATAAATCTTTCATCGTGTAGAACTATACAAGTCATGACTGAATCTTTTGTGATTATGAGCAGAGTAATTTACATTCATGTATTTTTGGGAGTGCAATAATGTTGCACACTACTGTAACTCTATAGTTTTACTGTAGGCCAAGCAACATGCCTGGTTATGTCAGGAACTCTTTTGACTTGAACTGTTCTTTGGGCTAGGACATTTGAAGCTTCAAGTCATTTATGCACTGTATTTAAATATTGAAGTTTTCTATTTCAGAGGGAGAAAGTAATGGCACCCATTACATTTATCCTGCTGTGTCTGCTGTTTTTAATCTCATTTATATTACTGGGTGGTGCACACAAAGGGGACCAACCTGTGTGTGGGCCTCATCCTATATAATCCATTTAATTTAGTGTATGTGGCTGCAATCACTGATTACTTCAATCAAATGTAATTTTTCAGGCATGTATGACTAAAAGGATTAAAGTAGCAAACTGATTATCATAATTCTTTACCACACTCTTTTAACAAGAGAGAAATTTTTTTTGGATTCATTGATTATTCCTCTAAAGGCTCTGACACACCAACCCGACGACCGACCGTCGGCAGAAAAGGTAGTCGGACTGATCAGTCTCCCCGAGTTGGTCAAAAAAGTGCCTCAGAACACACCAAAGCGGCGCCGACTTGAGCGTACGTTCTGCGCATGCGCGAGACGTAATACGTCTCCATAACAGCAGGCGGCGCTAATCTGTATTGTCGCCCAAAAAAATGAAAACCGGCAGCCGATTGGACGAACGCGTCACGTGGGTCTGGCTTCTCCCGAATTTCAAAGCCAGACCATAACGGCGGCTTGTTCGGAATACGATCTCGTATTTTACAAAAATAGTTCGCCGAAACGTGTTTCTGAAAACATTTTAAGCGAGAAATGGGCCGTGCAGTTGCTGAATCTGTCTTCATTTCAGATCGACAAAGGTCAGTTTAAAAAGATTTTCGGCAGATTTTGAGAGGCGTTTAGAGTGGCTCATTCCGCTCGTCATTTCCGGTAATTGGTCATTGATTCCGACAGCCCACTGGCCGATTCTACAAGTCAAATCGGCCCAAATGAACGGCGACGGCTCCTCCGACTGACGACGGCACGGAACACACCAAACAGACTCGGGTCACCAGCCTCGCCAGACTGTCCGACGGCTGATAATCGGGTTGGTGTGTCAGCGCCTTTAAAATTACCTCAGGCAGTGTTGTTGGTGTTGGTGTAGGAGACTGGGCGCTTCCCAGTTCTTACATGTTCAGATATGAGTTTGGAGAGAGAAGGGAAAAGAACAGAAACATCTGATTCACAAAGAACCGACTGAAGTCATTCCAGTACTGTGGCGTTGAGGTCTGCCGATGAAACTAGAGTGCAGTTTTTAGACAGTGAGACATTTGCAGTTGTTTTGGCTCCTCTGCAGTCTAGCTTATTAGATTTAAAATGAAACACTTACTGGGGTTGAAGAGCCGAGTTGCAGCTTTAGGGTGCTTAAGGTGTTCACATCATATTAGTTTGAAGAGCAATGGAATCTTACTATGTTTTTTATTATTATTTCTTTTTATAGAGATATTCCCTGCATGATAGTGTTATGGCTGCAATTTATATACTGGCCACCCAGTATGGATGTAAACCCTTTCAGTCTCAAGCTGCAAGTTGGCACTTAAACTGCATAGTCACTGTTTATTTTAACATAAAAAAATTGGAGTACGGAGCCAAAAGATCACATCACTGTCTTAAATACTCATGGTGGCTCTTATTATGCAAGAATGCTCATATTACCCCTGATGTAGAAAGCTTTCCCATTAACCAGCAGTGTGCAGACTCTTAGCCTCTGCAGTATTCTACCAGGAAATGGCTACTGAAGGCGGTCAATATGTGCATGCAGGCACAGGTCATGTTTGTTTTTGTGAACGTTGACGACAGACACAACCTTTTGAAATAATGTGTGTGAGGTCTTTTTAATTGTGGACCTCCTATCCCCATCCTCTATTAGGAAAAAACACAAATACAGTGGATTAAGGTAGGATTAGAGCTGAACTTGCCTACCCTTGAACCAACTAAAACGCAAGGTAGCTCAAATACAACAAAGAATGTTTGTGTGGTCTTGCCCTTTGTGGTGCCCTGTTAGCTCACCTGGTTGAGTGTACATCCCTTATAGGCTCAGTCCTTATCGCCTGGGTATGAAAAAAGCCCAAAAAGTAATCTTGCCTTGTAAATAATAACAAATGCTGATAATTGACAATTAACTGCTACAAGCTCATCTTTTCTATGCCTTGTGCATTGTGATGATGACTATAGTCATTCACTCACTTTCCATAGCCCCATTATGTGTGTTATTAGTCACATTTAAAATGACTGGGGGCTACAGTTTTGATAGATGAGCCTCTAAAATGGGCCAAAGACACTTGTAACTTCACATTTTGCCCCAAGAACGTGTCTGGCTTATCAACTTTATGATGTATGACCTGTCTTCAGCTCCTTTGGTCTTTACCTTTTTATAATGAGACCATTTGATATATAATACAGTTGATCATTCAAAGAGCTGTGACTTGTCAAGAACCACCTATGATTACTTTGAACCGAATGACTTAGAGCTGGAAGCAGATCACAGAATTAATAGGCGACCTGTAGGTGTGTTTAAAAGTAGTATACAGGAGAATTGTTTGGTGCAAAACGTATTAACTACCCAGTTCAAACTGCATGAGTGTGATTAAAAGAATAGTGGGATATTTTGGGACACTTTGTTTTGTATACTGATATAAGATACAAGGTATATCTTTATATGTGCTGGTTGGCAGATTCCGTTACCTTTTTAGATAGAGCCAAGCTAGCTGTTACTGCCTGTTTCCATTCCTTATGCCAAGCTAAGCTTTCTGGCTTCTCATCTAACTCAGCAAGCAAGCGAATGAGCATATTTCCCAATGAGGAAATATTTAATAATTAAAATGGCCAGGTTGCTTCAAAGACGAACACAGACAGCATTTATGACCAATACATTGACTGCACCATAACAGAATGAAACCAGAAAGTCAGAGATTTATCAAATTATTGGACCATGGAAAGGCAAGACAAGCTTATTTAGTGCACTCAATGCACAAAGACAATTGAATGTGCTTTACATAATGCATTAAAACCATCAAATATAAAAATACAGTACAAGACAACAATACACAAATAAACTAGAATCAAGGCCTAAGTTTGTTCCAAGAAGCTGCAGCAGCTGGGTAGTAAGAAAGTGATTGAATGCCAAAGAAACATGCTGTTCTTACTACGAACACATTCTCTTTAAAAGCCTGAGAAGCCCATGAAATGGTCACATGCTATTTGGAAGGCATCTGCTCGATTGTGGCATACAGGAAGAAGGCCGATGATGCAGTGTTTTGGCCCTAAATGTATTATCAGTCAGCTGTACTGGCCTTCTTCCTGGGACACTAGAGGAAGGACAAGGGGAGGGAAGTCTTGATTTGGACTGTGTTGGTTATTCCTTCCACCTCCAACAAGTCTGAAAATATCCCAGACGGGCTGCTCTGTGCTCTCTGGTCGTCTGAAAGTTCCAGTCACCAGACCTATCAGCTAATATTAGACCAGCTAAAGGACATGCTCCTTGCACTGTAAGCACATCTTGATCTCCCTAAACATTCCTTGGCCATTGTATCACATGTATGTTGGAGCCATTGTTTGACCCGTTTTCGTCAATTATTTTAGTTCTTGTCTCTGCTTTCTAGGAAATGTTATGGTCATTGAGTTTCATGGTTTTGTTGATGTATTTGAACCTCGCAGGGAGAGTGTGGGAGTGAACATTTGGCATCATCATTGTTACCTGTGATTATGAAACCCATGATTGGACCTTGTTGCCAGCAAAAAAAAAGTTCTGGGTTTTTGTGTGGGGAGACAAAAATCCAGTTAATGAGAACTGTTGGGTGTAATTGTATGTTGAACAGGCACAAGATTACTGCCTGGGCCTGATTTTTGCTTTAGGTAATGTTTATGAAAATGGCCACATTGGAACAAAACGACAAACAACGGCTCTGTGAGCTACCTCAGACAGGGACACACACACAGGCAGAGCTCTTTAAACATGTCACCAGTTACATTACCTGTATCTATATTGAGGGGCAAACTAAATTGCAAAAGATTAAACTTAAATTGTTTACATATACATACATATTACATAGTCCTATTTGGACTAAAATTGGTCCTTGATGGTGACAGAGGGACCAGAAAACCCCGCCATTGAGAGATCACTCTGTCAATTCCCAACCCCCAAAAGAGACATAGAGCCGGTTGCCAGGAGCGACTGGCTGGCATGCCGATACACTGCCTCCAGTTATGAATGGCAGCTTTTGCGGCCCAGCTAGACATTCCATCCCATCTCATCCTCTGATGTCATTGAGAAAGGCTTGACTTTGGCGGTTTTTGACACTCTTTCCCCACCACTGGTCAGACTGTCTAGGTTACTTGTCCCTTTATGTTGGAGCATGTTGGTGGCAGCAGCAGATGCAGGGTACCCCAGAGAGCTGCTGCGAGGTCAAATAAGCGGAGCCTTTCATCAGCGCGGTGGCTTCGGCACATACGCCGGTGCAGGAGAGTGCCGCAGCAGCTAAATGCAAGGCATTGTTCTCAGCCTGGGCCAGGTGATGGGATGAAAGCTGGTGCAGTCACTGACAGAGACATCTGTATTCACTGGCCGATCGGCATGCAGTGAAGGAATGCAGTCTTTTTAAGTGTCTTCAACACTGCTGGTTGTTATGCAGAACCACTTTTGACATTATAAGACAGACATCAGCTGTAGCCTGATGAGTGGGTTCATCAGTCTGACTCAGATATCAGAGACTCGGATATCTTTGAAAGACAAAAAAGTCCAGGGTGCTCAGGAAGTTCAGTCAAATGTTTGAAGGTGCTCTTTGGGGTCGGGAATTCAATTAAGTGTAGAAAAAAAGTATTACAAACCCTTTATTTTACTGGCTATTTCATGATAGAAAATTTAAAAGACATAGGGAGAAGCAACCCACGCATAGCAGCACAGACAGCCTTCTTCAGGGTGTGCCACCCTTTTCCAGCTCTGGAAAATGATTTCCTGGCATTTTATAGGCAAAATAATGATTTGATTAATTAAGTATGGTAAATAAGTAGACAGATGGATCTATAATAAAAAATAGTTATTTGTTGCAGTCCGTGTTTGATTCAGTTGTATCATGACAATCAACTAAATCAATCCAGGATTTGAATTAGCGATTAAACATAAAAAGGTTAACGCTAAAGTTGTTAATCAGACAAAATACCAAAACTTATTTGGTCCCAGCCTCTCAAATGTGAGGATTTCCAGCTTTTTCTTTTTTCATATAATGGACATTTTGTTGAACTTTTTTATACACTAAATGATTTAATTAAAACATAATCATTAGAATAATCAACAATCAAATGATCTTTAATTGCAGCCCTAGTTAAAAGAAGCCAGGTGGTATTCAACTGCAGTTTGTGTGCAGAATTTAGTGATGTTTATCTCACTTCCCCTTTAAAATTGTAGTCCTCAGTTGTAAGCACATCTAATGAAAACTTTGGTCTCTAAACACACACAGGCAGGGCCTGGTTTGGCATGAAGTCAGTGCTTGTTGTTTACACTGCGCTTCCTGTGTGTCTGGGCCCCCTTGCACTCTTACATCACCCTATTCGGTGCAGGAGGGACACCACAGGGTGAAGGGGCGACGGGTTAGGGGGGTAAGCGATGAGGTAGTTCATTAGTCCCCTGGCCCATCCCAAATGAGATGCAGATCCATTCTCTGTGTGTTTCCCGAGTCCTCTTTTCTTTTTACGGGTTGCCGCCCTTTCCCTTTCCAGTCTTTTGATTTCACACTCTGGATTTCAATCCTGCTTCCTCGCCTTTTGTTTGCCTCATTTCCATTTTTCATGAGAATGTGCTGCACATCCACCTTGTTTACCAAGCTTTTTTGTTGTTGTTGTAAGATTAGACTTATTTAGATTATGCAACGTTTCTGTTTCGTTGTATTAAATACCTTTTATTTGTCCCTGTTGGTGGTCTGAGTGCGTTCACCTCCAGTCTCTTCTTGTTTGGCAGGAGACAGAGAAGGTTGTGCTTAAGAGTGAATCTCTTAGCTTCATAAATATTCCATGTCTTGCCCTATATTCTTACTCTGCTCAGTATCTTGGCGAGACATTGGCAGTGCTCTGGATGTTGCATTTGGAATAAGCAGCAGCTTTGAGTTGTAGATGTATTCATTATGACTGATCACTATCATGTAAGATCATTTTAAAGCTTACTTTTTTGGATTTACTTTGCACTGGAAATGTCTGCCTGTTTTTGTATCGAGCTGTTTCACAATGATATTGCTTTTTACAGCTTGTCTCAACCCAAAGTATCCTCCCTAAGCTGTTAATGAGCAAACACTGTCCTAAGAATGTGCTGACATAGTTTGCTGATTCTGTCATACAGTGAGTCATGTGTTTTGCTGTGCTGTGGCAGAAACAAGCTTTTCTTACCCTGATTCACGGGTCCCCTTGTAAGGTTGATGAACAGGTTGAAAAAATAACAGTGTGGTATATTATCTGAACCCTGTGCTTAGTACAAATCTTACAGCTGTGTGGAGAAAAAAGGCTTCTGTTATAATGTGGGCAGATGCTGTTCCAAGGACCTATCCTCTCGTGGCTCTGCTTTCTTATGTGTTATTTTGAATGGAATTCCTATTGCCTGGACATCAATATTCATACTCTGTTGTTATTAAAATAATTAAACTGGAAAGGCTCTTGTGGCCTTCAGCTTTGGAGGTGACTATCTAAGTCTATTTAAATGGCACTGGTGCAGCGGTGTGGGTATTTATAACCTGCTCTAACAAAATAATATGCTGTGAAATTGGATTTCTGCTAAATCACATTTTGTGTGGCAGAATTACCAGTTGTTGTCCCAGTTTTTAACGTGGCTCTTTACTCATAATGTCATCAGCCAAACTGTAAAGTACTAAATCCCTTTTGTGCTTGCACTTTGGGAGTGAATGTACAATGAGCTTTGCAGAGCCTGTGCTGCATTTTTCTAAAATCAACATTTGAAATTGCTTCAAACTGGGAAATGGCACTGAATCTGTGCAAATTCCCTGCTGCTTCTCAACCTGCCGTTCTGCTCCCACACTGTGCTCGTGCATGCATGCATACACCCACTTCGGCAGGGGTTCCTTTACTGTTTCTGCTGACTTTAACAGATATCTTATTCCATTGTATCACTTTTGCATGTAAATGGGCTCAGCTGTATGCCTCAGGCTTTGTTTGACACCTGCAGCTAGAGAGGCCCCATAGGGAGACATTATGGGGACAACTGAGCCGTGGTGCAAGGGGGACGGTGTGGTGTTCAACCAATGGTCACACACAGCATGCTGAAGATTCCTGAACCGCCTCTGACCCACTTTAGGGTCTCATAGCTGTTAAATACCTATTTGATATTCAGTAGGAGAATAAAAGAAAGCAACCGTGCCATGATGACATAGCTGCTTTTAGGTGTTTAGGTGCTTTTAGATTGATTTACTTACTACCACAAGATTAGTAAGAGATTATGCCTATTTACCTGAGCCACCGCCGCCCCACAACCTGGTGGTGCACATCAAAACCTTCAACATGCCTGACACGTTATCAAGCTTTTGAAACGCTGACCAAATGCTTGTCCTGTCCTGAGGATTCTCCCCCCCCCCTTCCAACAATAAGCTCCACCAAAGTGTTTTTCCATGTTCAGGCTTGATGGAGACCCGAGCGTCTCAGAGGAAGTTGGTGTGCATTGATTTATGATTATGAATAATGTAAATGATGTCACAAGAGGGTGGTCTAATGGCTTTTGGCTGTAGTTGTCCAGAGAGTAAATATGGTAAGCATGTGATACACAAGTGTTCCATTGATAGACCCCCTCTTGTTGTATGGGTTGTATAAATATAGTAATAGAATTAGGCTGATATTCCCATTTCTGCAATGATTCCACACCTAAACACACCACATGAGAACGCTCGGTTACATAAAAACGTGGTCATTTTATTGTCTCGGCTTCTTTCTTATGACTGTGACAACAGCCGAACAGAGTTCATGAATTGCTGAACAGATTCATTGCATTCAGGACATCTGTGCAAATATTACTTAAGCATTCTCCTTGAAGCCCCGCATAATTATGTCCCAATCTTGTTTGCTGTAAGGGGTCACTGTGTAGATCATTTTTAAATGCAGCTGTACCAACCACTATGTCAGCCCAGGACAGGCAAAAGTCCCTGATTCGGAGCCATTACACTTAGCAGACTTCTTTGTTCTGTTATGTAAAGGTGCACCGTTCTTGTAAACAAAGTTATGTTTACATTCAGTGTTCTTCACCAAAATGCATCACTTGCATCTTTCTTTTCCCAAAAAACATTTTCAAAGCAGTTTTTTTATATACGTATGTATGTCTATTGCTGTGCTTTGTTTACGCCAATGTTTGCTAGTTTTGCAGTTAGTTTAGTCTTTGTTGGCGCCTGTAGAAGCACTCCTCCATAGCGCCATTAGTGGTCAAAAACTCCACAGGGTACCTTAAAATGAATTGCAGTACACCTACTTCCAAAATTAGTACAAATTCATTATTTGATCGAAAGAAAATTAAGCACCAACTTTTTTTGATAATCAATTAACACTTTATTTAGTCATTTATCAAGCAAAAATACCAAATATTCAAAGGTTCCAGCATCTAAAAGGTGATAACTTTCAGCTTTTTATATCGTAGTAGATTAGATTTCTTTAGGTGTTGGACTATATGTTGGATATAAAGCAATTTGAAGAAGTCACTTGGGCTCTGAAAACTTGTAATGGGCATTTTACACTTTTTTCCAGTTTAAAGACTAAACAATGAACTAATCAAATAAACCTTCAGCAGATTACTCAATAATGAAAATAGTCGTCAGTCGCAACAATAGTTGAAACCCCTTTCTTACATTCTACTATTCCTTCCCCCATTAACTTTCTGTCTTCTATCGTGCACTCTGTTCTCCAGTTCTGACAGGGTTAGTGCTGCATCAATCAGCCCTTGTTTCAGTCCCTTGCTACGCAGCAGCAATCCTCTCCCTCAGCTCCCATCCCATTTTCCTCCAGAGAGCTTCAGGTTTCATTAGTATTCATTGTCAGTGCCACCGACATCATTGACAGTATAGATCACGGTGATTGTCTGACCAGCGGCCAACGTTGCTGTTAGCCAGCCAATTCTGTGTGGCTCCAGTTCTCAGGTGTATGGGGAACTTTCACAGGATGTGAGGCAACATACAACACAATACCTGTCTGTCAGAACTGCACTTGCTCCAATCACCTTTAGTAGCCTAGTTGTCATATCTGCCCTTAGGGATCTGTAAGATGATGAATTCAGAGACAAGGGTTGTATGATTCATCACATGAGCAGTCACAATAGTGCGCCTGTAGCATCAAAATGTTGTAGGGATTTGGTTGATAATTGCAGATATTAAATCACATATTTATTAACAGGATTTAGCCTCAATACAGTAACATGGATGAATGGGGAAGGAAAGCCAAGAGCTGGCAGTTTTACTGGATTTAGTCAGGTTTGAATAAAGTTGGTCTCAAGCCGTGGGTGCTGTGTTTGTTATATGGCACTGGATTTTTTTTTTTCTATAGTAAACTATTTAAATTTAATATTTAATCCCTGAATACATTGTTTGGCCCCTGCTCTGTCTTTTCCCCCACAGAGATGCATTTTGTTACAAAATTGCACCTCTTCTACTTTCATTTTATTTTACTACCATTCCCCCTCCTTCCTCTCCCCTCCCCACTGTCGTTGCAGTGTTTTGGCCGCTGTCCCGTTGCTATGAAGAGACCACAACAATGGCCCCTCTCTGTCCGAGCACATCACTGCCCGAAGAATGCTTGTTTAATAGCGGCAATGCTTAGGCAAGGGGGAAACACAATGTCTTGTATCCCAGCTGAACTCGTTCATAGACTCATACTGCCGTTCTCTCTGGTCATCGGGCTTCATCCAACTCAGGGTCATCAGTAGCTGCCTCCATTTCCAAGACTGATGACATAGCTTTTCCATGTGCCGAGCTGAGCACAGACAATCTTTGCCATGAGGCCTGATATCTCACTGAATGCTACTAAGCATGGTTGTTGCAGTAGTGAGAAGTTACTTGGCCTCAGCTATTCATGCAGACCTTTTTTTCCAGCTTTGTGCCTCTTAGGTTTAATAATAATCAGAGTTTTACACACAAGGGAGCAGTATGTTTTGAAAAAAAAAACAGCTTGTTTTCGAAGGAGAAGTTTATGGCTTAAGAGGCACACTGTACAGTCGCATACTCTATAGAAAGCTATAATCATTTCTCTTTTAAGTCGCACAGCATTGGTCTTACTGCTCATTGGTGCTCTTCTATGCAAACTGTTGAATAGCACAGCATTTGTAGAGTAAATCTTCAGTGCATTCACTGTGCCAGTGTGACAGCCCCCTACTGTCTGTGTTGTTTTTAGCCAAAGTCTAAATAATTTACAGCATGTTGCCCCAGTGTTTACCTTCAGAGACTATGCAGAAGGAACTGTGCTCCAACATGGTTCCACAGGGAGCGCAGGGGTACAGTGCTGAGTGGACAAAGCCAAGAGTCCCTCCCATGAGGGTCTTTGTTTGGCTGTCAAAGCCTGGGCAAACTAATGTTTGAGTCGGAGATTCAAGTTCAGCAGCGTGCCAAATGTGAGTCATCGTGCTGTGAGTGAAGCTGCTGTCTCAAAACAATTGGCCCAGCTATTCTTTTTTATCAAAAAACCCTTTAAAATCTCAGAGAGTACAGATGACTCATGGGCTTGACTATTATCGAGTAGTTTTTTATCAAAAAGAAGTTTGACTACTTCTTGGAAGATGATCACTCTTATTCGGTTTTCCTAAGCAATTTATTTCAACTCAATATATATCAGGATGCCAAAAAGCAATTACTGTTTTTGTTCTACCAGGTAGTCAGGCTGTTTGCTCAGGCTGTTCTGTTGATGAATCAGTTGTGCGGAGTAGAAAATGGTATTAGGCATCGAGTTCGAGGAGCAGACTTAAGACCTATTATCTTGTGCTTCTGAGCAAATGGTGTAATCTCTGCAGCAGAAAATGTTGCTGAACAACTGAAAGAAACATTGTACAGAAACCGAGGAGCCTAGATTGTTTTGTAGGAGGTTTTCTTTTTCATTATCTTGTTACAGAGTTGATATGTGAGTTATCAAATTGAACAATTCCCCCCCCCCCCAAAAAAAACATGGACTCTACCCCTCACACTTGACTACTTCTTAGTGAAAGGAATGAAGACCAACTGGTTAAGTTACATCTCTGTGCTTGCCCTACCTTACTTCACTCACTTGTTGTTTTACTGTGTCTTTTTCTTCGACCAGCTCCCCAATCAGCTCTGAACCCAAACCCTACAAGGCCTGACCCGGAGGGGGAGAGTAGCCCCCCGAAGACAGACACCACCGAGAGAATGGAGTCTCCAGCTAAGAAAGAAACGGATCGGCGATTGACCACCCCCACAAAATCTGACGTCATCCCTCGATCCCCTGGCTCACCTGCATCACCTGTTCCCAGGTTGAAAAGTGGTAAAGGTAATTTAGACACTTCTCCTGTAAAGTACTATATATCCAATAGAGCTGCTGCAGTTGTTGGAACAAGCATGGAACAGAAGCTGCTATGTGAGGACAGCTCAGCTTTGGGGTCAAAGATTTTGGGCAGAATTAAATTAGTAATGAAAAAAATCACAGTAAAGTATGGACAAATGAGCTTTCTTGGTAAGTGGATGGCTAATGCCGATCACTGCCATGCACCGATCCGTAATGAAAAATGAGCAAAGGGAACCGGAATAGGAATTCCATATCAGTGAGCGATGCCAAGAGGGCATTTACTTTGACCAGTTGCACCATAGCCACTTCCACAAAGCCACCACTTGAAGTCATTGCAGCCACTGGTTAGCAGCACATGCAAACTTTAAAGAACATGTTTGATGGTTTTTGGAGTGTAAGCCTCTTTTCTCTCTCCCCTTTATTCTTTATCCATTAATCCATTCGCTGTGGTCATGGTCTTTATTCCCTTAGCGTGAGGTGACGGGGATAAACCCCCCCTCCCCCCCCAAAAGCCCCAAACTGCTCCCAAAACTATAACAATACTTCCAGTTTGCATATTTTGTTATGACCTTAGCCATGTCAGTTATAGCAAGACTTTTATGATATTCTATGTTTATTTGCCAAGTCTGGTCTATTTTAGAGAAAGATGCAGTTGAGTCCTTAGTCTGCTGATTCCAAAAAAAAATGAGCCACACTTCCCTTTTTGTCCTTCCAAGTTCCTTTTCCGTTGATTCTGTAAAGCTCATTACTTTACTTTTGCACCACCCAGAGGGGTATAAAGATGAAAAGCACTTGGTGGCCCCTTAATTAGTAAAATGAAATGGTGAGGCTTTTAGTTCAGTTGGGAGCTGCTGCTTCTGGTAATGGTCTGCTCCAGTTGTATTTTGTCACATTGATTGCGTGTGTTGAGTCAAATTTTGCCTAAGCAAAAAGTGAAAGAAATCTATCTGTAAACACACTATTTCTTTTTTCTTAGGTTGTCTATTGAATTTGCACAATGAGGGTTGCATGTCACACTATGCAGTATACCCTGCACTGCTCCTTTTGTACTCCAATTTAGAGGCGAACAGAATAACACAGAGCTGACATTCTGAGTGTGTGCACAGTCCGGAGCCCAAAACACTGCACCTCGCAGTATTTTCTGGGCCGGTCCGTCTTTATCTCGAAAGCTTTGTCCATGTGACGTTATGATTAACATGGTGGTAAACGGGAGCACATCACGCCGACCGGCACCGTGCACATGGGCCATAGTCCTATAAATATCAAAGTAGGTCAGAGGCTGTTCTTAGGGGAGGCTGCATGGCAGCTTGTTTTCACTTTTGTGATTCATGCCTCCTCTTATTAGACATTGCTGAAGGATGAGTTCCTTTGTGTTTGATGTTGAACATCTGTCTGTGAAGGTTGAGAGGGATGATCAGACTCGAGAAAGATCAAGACTGCAGCCTGTGCCAGTGTTTTCCAGTGGTGGATGTGTTATTTGTGGTAGTGCACTACATAACAAATTATGGCTGGGTATCGCTACTGAGTTCCAGAATCGATTTGATTCCTATACACAAGGTCCTGATTCGATTTGATTAGATTCTATATCGATTCGATTAGGGATATTTCAGTTACAATACAAATTTTGCTTGGATATGAACGAGATTCTCGGAGAACTAATGCTGTAAATTGTACAAGGAACCCTCTAACCCGGTGCATTAATACAAATATTAATGTTGTTGAGAACTGACCCCAAAGAGACAGAAAACATTGTGAAAGTGCTTTCTTTAGCGCAGAGGGTGTGATGCAGAGAAAGAGACCTAAAGCCATACATCTGTGAAAATGGCCATGGCAGTTCTTTCTATGGAGAATTATTGGAGCATTATTTAGCATGACATGGATTCCTTAGATCGTCTAGTTTCATACGATACCCAAAATCTTCACTCTAGCTTTAAAACGGAGCCTCTTAAAAGATCAATCTCAGGATTTTATGATTCGATAAGGGATCATTCAAATGAAGATCGTTTTGAATCAGAAAACCAATTAGTTTTTTTTTTTAAACCCAGCCCTACTACAAATGAACATATGGTTTCACATGGAAGCTATTTTGATCAATGCACATTTTAAGCCCATTTATTTTTGTGGGCTGCAGAAATAAGTTATAATAGGTTATAAGATATACGTATATGGGGAAACTGAAGTGACACGCTGCCGGATTGCAGTCAGAATGTCAGGATTATTATTGTCCAGCTGCAATTTTGTGTTATGAAATAAATTATTACTCAGTAAGGTGAAAATATGACTTAATGTGTTGTAATCTTTTTGTTGTAAATAGGACTGCAACTGAAGATTAGATTCATTATCAATTTATCCCATTGTTCTTTTAATACATCTATTAATTTGGTCTAGTCTAGAATGTTACTGTTGAAAAGCTGTAACCAATTGATTGATTATCAAAATAGTTGCAGATAAAAAAAATTTTTATATCGACTAATTGATTAATCAAATAATTGGTTTAGCTCTAGTAATACCATATTTAAAAAGCGTGCCTGGCACCTGGGTAGCTCACCTGGTAGAGCGCACGCCCATATATAGAGGTTCACTCGACGCAGCGGCCGTCGGTTCGATTCAGGCCTGCGGCCCGTTGCTGCATGTCATTCCCCCTCTCTCTCCCCTTTCATGTCTTCAGCTGTTCTATAAAAATAAAGGCCTAAAATGCACAGACAATAATCGTAAAAAAAAAAAAAAGCTTGCCTTTGGAAAGTCACAATGACAATATTTTAGAACCAGCTTCCATCACGAAAGGATGCAGTTTGAATTCTTAAAATGGCTAGGTTCAGTGTTTGCTTGCATTGCTGTTCCCCTTAGCTTTTTTTTTTTTTTTTTCACTGAGTGGTTCCACCGGGGTACTTGGAAGGAATGGTATGTGTGAGCACACATCAGACATGTCACAGAGAGAAGATGTATATGTAAGTGCCCCCTGTAGTCATAACATATCAAAGTCAAACATACACCTACATCCACATAGGAGATTTAGCGAGCCTGCCGCATGCTGCAGCTTTTATTTGGAGATTTGCTTCCATGGAGATTTTTTTTCTTGATCCAGAAAATATAGCACACGTCAGCTTCAGCCTTTTGTTGAGCGTCGGTGGTGAAATGTTGACCGTGCCAGTTTCCTGTCATTGTCTTGTGGCGTGCATTTCCTTGTGGTGATATTTAAAAGTTAAAAGCCTCTGTCATGCTGACTTTGCAGCAGTGAACAAAACATTTACTCATATATTTATGTTTATCAGAAGGCAGGTGCATCATTGTTGCCTCAGGTCAGTTTTGGGATGAGGGAGTTTGGGAAGTCAACTGCTATGGTCAATGCCACAAAACATTATTATTGTACAAATAATAGCACATTTACAGAACTTTAAACTTAACACAAGCCGTCCTTAAGGAATGATTCCAATTAAGGTGAGGATTAACGAGCTTTAATTGAGTTCTTAGTCAAAGCTTTTTAACTGCTCATTTTATATGGAAGTATGTCAGGAATCTCACTCGGTCAGATAAAAGGCCAAAACGTCTTAGATGTTAAATTTCTCTCAGGTTGTGTTGCAGATCGCATGATATTGTGTTTGTTTTGACCTGCGAGGAAACATAAAGACATATCATAACAAGATTTATTAACTTTCTTAAATAAATGCTGTGTGAGCGAGATCTGATGGGTCTGAATCAAGGGGTTAAGCTTCGCTTCAGAACTCGAACCTCCTATAGCGCCATTTTGATGCTATCAAACGATCACCTGACGTTAGCATTCCATTGACTGCCATTCATTTTGGCGTCACTTTGACAGCGAATAACTTTACATCTGAAGCGTTTAAAGACTCTATTTGTCCATTGTTTATTTCTAAAGAAACACGACAATGTAGAAAAGGCTCCATTACCTTGTACCTCACGTTATGGCTCCGTAGCAGACGTTTTTATAAAAAATAGGCTAACGATTGTGTCATAACCACGCGACTTACTGTCGCACAGTAGAGGAATTACCGTATAGTACAGGAGAAGCTCGCAGGCAGTTTCAACTTACATTAGCTGTTTAGTTTAATTACTAATGTTAACTAGCATTTTAGTTAGCAATAATTAGCCTGTGCCTATGTTATCTCCTTACATATACCTACGCTCTCCGTCTCTGCAAGATTGGGAACGATTGAGATTTCTCTTGGCACAGCTACCAGAAGACTTCCAACTTTCAGACAGGTTGCTCACGGCACATTTACGTCTTCGAGCTCAGTTGGAGGCTGCGCAGTAACGCTCAGCGCTCACCGGAAAAGTGCTTCTAATGGCCTTCACTGGTCTCCGTCCAGAGCAACGGGATCTGTTGGTCCATTATATACTGTCTATGGTCTGAATGGCTTGGACTTGATATACGTTTACAATATGGCACCTCTCATTTACATCCTCTCCCTATTTTCCTCCTTTCTCCCTTATTATCCCAGACATCATGAAGTCCGAGGAGAGGCAGAAGCTTGCCAAGGAGCGCAGAGAGGAAAAGGCCAAATATATTGGTAAGTGGAAACAAGGTGTGGGAGGACAAGCCCATTACATAGGATGAGAGCTCCCCCTAGTGTTGGGGTGAAAGAGGTTGTTGTTTTACATTTGCAGTTGTGTTGCTACTGGGATGGCTCCAGGCTGCAGATGGCATGAACATGTAGCACAGAGAGGATAAAAGGGTAGTTTGGGCTTCTGCACCAGAGTGACTAAAATCAGCAAAAGCCGAGCCACCATTTTACCAATAACGAACCAGCTTTCATTTTCTACATGCATGCTGAAATAAGCTGTCAAAATGTTTGCTTATTGTATGTTTGTTTGACACATTAGCACTTGAGCTCACCTCTGCACTAAAATGTATGTTAATACAATTTGAATGAGATAAAGATATTCATCACATTGACAAAAACAATATTTTTGGCAATTTTGCAGCTTTTTGCAGTGTTATGAATATATCTTGACTTGCTGTTATTTAAAATCTGTTTGCAACAGTACTCAGTCATCAAAGCACGGACACCTTTTACATTTTATTCAAACTTGACTTAATGTTGTTTGATCAATTGGGGCAAAATGTCCTCAGTGCCTTTCACTTGGGTGTCATAACAATTGACATGGCAGTACTTATTTTGTGTCAGTTGATATTGCATCTCCTGGCCCAAGTCCTTATTTTCTGTTTATCACACGGCTGTCACTTTGTCACCTGGCTTACACGCTGGTCGTGCACTGCTTTGCATGACTGACAGTTGCCTCTGTCTTCTCTCTCACTCCTTCCCTCCTGCAGAAGAGCTCAGCATGTTACAAGGTAAGCCACTCACCTATGTGTATGTGGTGGTGGTGGTGGTAACCTATTTCAATCATTCTGTCATTTGGATGTCTCAATTTAATGAAGTCCAGTAGCTTTAACCAGAGTTGGGCAATAAACCAAAAACGTACCAATATACAGACATTAGTAGTCATAAACTAACCTTGCTAATGTTGATATTAGTTAAAAGCTCTTCCCATTTAGCTCCAAGTATCATCCCATAAAAACAAACACAAGTTACATGATTTGACCCCCTCTCTACTTCATTCCATCTCTTATTCTATAACAAATCGGAATGCAAAACTAATAAGCATCAATGCTAATGCATTAGTAGTTGTGCTTGTTTATAATATGAGCTTTTAGAAGAGATATGGCAGACTTGTCGTTATCAGGGAGCCCTTATGGAAGGAAAAATATTTTTATTTTATCATTATAAAGGTAAAGACTACATAAAAAGAGTTCCAATATTGAGTTTTGGTCATGTTGCCCAACTCTACAGCGTTTTCATTCATTTAATCCCCGTGGTTTCTTTGTTTTATAATGTTTTATTTTTCTTTATCATAGAAATTTCAACTAATTGCAACCTTTTTCTGTCTCTGGACATCATCAATGTATCTTTCACAAAAATCATGTAGGCATAGATTGATCAATAACAAATCATGTATCTGTAACTAAAAATGGTATTTTAAGTAGTAGTTTAAATGGTTTTAATCTCAGTTCACATGAAGGAAGACGAAGCGTGCCCTGAGTTTGAACTTTGTTCATCCACATGTTTCATCTTCAGACACCACAGAACTCCTTGGATTTTGTATTTAAAGATAACGCGTTTCAACCACATACCGCAAACCTACTATGATTACCATCTTACTGAAGAAATTGGAGGTTTTAGAGACACTTGAGGCCAGATTGATCGTGGCTGCAAATTTCCATCTAAACAACTTTATATTGCCAAACTCACTTTAAAATCACACACTTTTAAAATGTTCTGAAATAGGAACGTGTTAATTACTTGTTTTAGATACAGAACGGAATAGTGATACTTTTGCTCAGTTATTTTCTTCTTTTTAGTTATGGTAGTCTCACAGGGTGTGTTGTCAGCATGGTACTACTTAGTGATAGACAGAAATGCTCATTCAAAAGTTAATCATACCGTTTCAGTTCTTTATTACCTTAAAGAAATTAGTAAAAACCTTGGTCTTGCTATATTGGTCTCAGTTTCATTTAGGATTCTCAAAGCGACATAAATGTTTTGGTAACTTAAGCATAAACATGATGTATATCCTCACGTGACACGGATTCCTTTGAACTATCATACTCGTACATTCAGTAATGCCGTGTTGTTTGTTCGATAGCAGTAAGATGAGTTTGGCACACTTCATAGCGTGTGGATCAGTCTAATTGGGTGATCCCCAGGCCATGCCAGATGGGGGACTGATCTAATACTCTCAGTCAGAACTGGATATAAGATGGGATCCTGCCAAAGCTTGTGTTTACAATATCGGCTTGAAAGAGATCCTGACTAAGAATGACTTGGCTAATCAACCATCACCAGTAGTATGACTAGTTTAGTAGTAAAAGGTGCACAATAAGAACATCCTAGCCTGCATCTTATTTGTTCCTTGTTACATTTAAGGGAAGCCTTGAAGGACTTGCATCATGGAATTCGCTGTCGCTGTACAGAAGCTAATCTCCTGCCTTGTCTGTCCTTGGTGGGATGGTATAAATACTTTATGTTCCAGGGTTAGAGCAGCACTCTGCTTATAATTATTTAATGGTCTTACTATAATAGTACTATACTGCCGTGCAAAGCGAAAAGACAATAAATGAGTTATTGTCATTTTTGGAACAGTAAAGATCTGCTTTATCATGTGGACAAATATCTTGAGTCAATTTTATTGTTTTGGGGAGAAAATCGTGTGTTGTCTTTGCCGTAACTTCAAAAGCCGTAGAGAAACCAAGGCAGAATATCGTCACATCAGTTACGGTTCTTTGTCTTTGTTTCATGGCGCTTCAGAATGCTCAAATTGAGTTAAGGTACTCTGTAAATGCGATGCCCGCGCTACACACACACACACACACACACACAGCAGAGGACGACGCTGACACGCAGCACATGTACCTGACTGGGAAAGATACCGCTACGCTCGTTACTGTAATTAGGCTACAATAAAACCTAAAAGTAAATGCGTATTAATACCCACTCACCTGTCTACAGGCATACACATGTAAGAAGCGATATATTTCAATCTCTGTCTGGGCGCAGTCCACTCTCCTCCACTGCGCTGTTTACACAAACACAGCTCTACTCTACTCTAAATAGCGAATGTTGACAAACAAGCTAAAGCAAAAGCTGTCGGTTTGTATTCTAAGTGTTTATCTTAATTTGCCACAAATCTTGAAATTTGGACAAATTTAGCTAAACTAACCATCCTCTCTGCAGAGCATCTATGGATGTATTATAAGACCAGAACAAACCAACATGGCTACTTAATATACATGTCTTCATTCTTGTAATGAGTCTAAATTAGTGCCTCATATCCAAACAGAAGAGCATGCTTTATATGCATTAAAACATCAAAACACTCATCACGCTTAATTCTGACGTCTGTCAGAGAGTGGGTGAATCAATCATGCGACTGCCTGTGTGGTAGTATGAGTATGAAATACAAAAAAAAAATGTATTGATATATCATTTTCATATGATGTTGATAAATGTGAAGCCATTTTTTATCATAGTGAGTCCAATAGGATTAATATTGCTTACATTTTAAGTAAAAGTTATAATTGTTATCATAACATTGTGCTATAAAATAGAAGTTACGGTATTTTGCCTTGGTATGACCGATTGTCATTTTGTGGGCAATGCTAAGGTAGAATACAGTAACTTCCTAAAAAGGGTCAAAGGTCAAATTTGAGTTCAAAATGTTTTTGTCGATAGATTAATACAGGTATACACTATATACCTATAACTCAATTGTCAGGACATTAAGATAACTTTAAAGTCATTTTTGTTAAGGTCTTTTGCCTTTGTAGGGCAGTATAGTGCTAGTCTAGTCAGGGCTAATCACTGTCAGGAAAGAGTTGAAGAATGCATTTTAAAGCAATGTCAGCGTAAGATATTCAGAATTGGAGATCTGTTTAGGACTAAACACCCTTATATAGATGCATAAATCACAGATGATGAATGACACTCTGAGGGAATTGTGTAAATCATGAGCTGAAATCATTTAGAGTAATTATCTTAAGCCCCCCCCCCCCCAATCAACAACAGTCATCTATCTCAGCATTGCCCGGTTGAAATCGTTTCCTCCTCCCTTTGTTCTCGTCACAGCACAAGAAGTGAATTATGAAGCAGTTTCCACTGCACTTTACTTGCAGTGCCATCTCTAAATATTTGTATCACTAGAAGGTTAAGATGTGGCGTCTCTCAAATTGAGGCCACAGTGCTGCGATGAGCTGAGATACGCATTGCAGCAGATATTTCCTTTGCCGCAAGGTACTGGCAAGCAGTGCCTCGGTATAACTCAGCTTTTTGTTCCCTTCTCAGATAAAAGTCGAACTGTGTGCCTCCCAATAAATTGTAACCCCTCTAGCCTCAGGCATCTCTGCAATGATCCGTCACCATAGTCTGAAATCCACAACCAGTTGCTTTTGTTGCATCAAGTGCATTAGAGAGCTCAGCCTCGTCTCTTTGCAGGGGCTGATTCTTCATGGAGGTTTTACTTTGTAGTTTAAAGAAATATGGTGAGTTGTGTACACAGAGAGGCAGCTGCAAAATGCTTCTTTACGCTCTCTTTGAATGGCTGAGGGACAACAAGGCGATTTCCATATCAAAGCGTGTGGTTTATTGAAGATGACGTGGAGGCTTGATGCGATTAGTGTGGTATAAAAGTGTCACTTCAGAAGTACTGTAGCTGTCTAACCCCGCTTTGTGCAGTATTCTGTGGAAAAGTAATGTAATTGAATTTATTTTCCAAACACAAAGTGGGATTGAGGTGAAGGGCAACATATTTTTTTCAAAGACAGATTGAGATGAGAAGAAAACATCATAGACTTTACTTTTAGGAAATTTTCTGAAAGCTTCAAACTGGATTGTTCTTGAAAACCTCCAACGTATCAAAATATGCTTTCAACAGCTATCCCACTACTCCTTTTAAGTCCAAACTGATACAGACCTTTCAAAGGGAATGCGTAATAATATACCTACAGTGTTCTGAAAGGACAGGGAAGAGAGGGAGAGAGAGAGAGAGAGAGCTCCTCTGTCCAGCGCTCTTTTTAAGTAAAGTCTTACTCTGTTGACCACGTTTTCTGCCCCATCTTAGCTGCTAAAAAGACCCAGTGGCTGGAGAAGGAGGAGAAGGCACGACAGCTGAGGGAGCAGCAGCTGGAAGAGCGCCGCAGGAAGCTCGAGCAACAGCGGACCAAAGCGGAAAAACGGCGAGCCGCTCTGGAGGAGAGACAGAAACAGAAACTGGAGAAGAATAAAGTACGTTTGGGCGAGAATAATAACTAGATATCGGATAGCTCCATGCCCCCCATGTACTAAGGCTCAGTCTGTGAATTAGTGGCCACAGTATTGATTCCGACCTGCGGCCCTTTGCTGCATGTCATTGCCCCTCTCTCTCTCTCCCCTTTCACATATTCAGCTGTCCTGTATAATAAGGCCTAAAATGCCCAAAAAATCTATTCAATATGTTTTGGTTTTTTTTCATACTGCACTGATACCCAGAGGTGACATTTTATGACTTCCCTCACTGGAATGAACAGAGTCAGCTGCAGATGCGGGGATTTAGGATTTTGCTAGGACACCTAAGCCAGGCTAGGTGCTTGAATCCAAGCTTTACAGCTGAAGGATGCACCCAGTTCTGCATATTGCCTTTAATGCATTAGACATTCAAATAACTGATACCTGTTTATCCTTTCCAGGAGCGCTATGAGGCAGCCATTCACAGGTCAACCAAGAAGACGTGGGCAGAAATCCGCCAACAAAGATGGTCCTGGGCTGGTGCGCTAAGCCAGAACTCCAGCCAGAAAGAAGGTAAGTACACTGATCTAATCTGGATGCACATCCTCGGAAAATAATAACAGACGGACTTACTTGAATCACTAAAGAATAACAGACTCTTATAGCTAATATGAGGCAGTGCTTGGAAGCTATCTGGAATCAGTGCAACGTAAGACTTTAACTGGCTATAGATTCTGTCTGTCTGAGGTTTTTTTTCATCATTATTGGCTCTTGAGTTTTAGTGCCATTAACCTCTTTTGCCATTAAAGGAAGATTATTTGAGCATCACTCTGCAGTCATGCAGCTCACTGTTTTAGTGAAGATCCTTATTTATGATAATATTTTTTATATATATATATATATATCTATTTATTTATATATATCTATCTATTTATTTATATAAATATATCTATATAATTATTTTAATAGACTTGCCTATGAAATCAAAAGCAGACCTGCCATCACCACTAATGTATCTTTTAAAGATAACTCTTTTTTTTTTTTTTTCAATTAATCATTTAGTCTTTAAAATGTAAAAAGAAAAGTCAGAAAAATTGTCTCTCAATTTCCCAAAGCTGAAGGCGCTGTCTTCAAATTACTTATGTTGTCCAGCCAACAGACCACAACCCCGCAATCTTTCATTTACAACCATATAAAACTGAGAAAAGTAGAAAATTCTCACATTTCTTTTTTCAGTTTTCTCTTTCTAAAGCGTAGCATCCAGAAATGATTACATTATCACCTCGTTCAGGTGAATTATATCACTGAATTGTGTTTTCTCTTTTTCTTTTAAACCCAACAGCAAAGCAGATGGCTTCGTTAGGTGTACTGTGTTTTATGCTCTCTACTGGGGTTGGCATATGATGTTGGCAGGTGCACAGTCAGTCCGATCTGGACAGCACTGGAGGTTTTGATATATTTGAATCTGATGTGCCTTTGCTGCATTCGTCACACTCCTCTTCCCTGACACACTATTTCCTCTGATGTGTTGGCTACAACAGCTCTGTCCTAGCAGGCTGGTTGCCTCTTAAACATTACTTCAGGGTCATTAGCCCTTAATCACGACCAGACTGTATTGATCACACAAAGTCAAAATGTATTCAGCTGCTTTTATTGCGTCAGTTTCAGTGAGCAGGGTTCTATTGACTAGCTTATATTTAATATGTTGTCTAATAATGCAGTGACTGCAGAGGCTAGGTAATCCTGTAGAAATGATGTTTTAACAGTGCAGCTTGATGGACATTCCTGTCCCTTTCTGTCATCCTACCAACTTGTAGCTCTAAATCTTTAGAATCCCAAGTTATAGCTTATGTCATGTAATCGCCTCTGCCATATGCCAGGGGAATTATTGACACACTCCTCTTCTCTCCCATCCTGCCTCCCTCAGCAGCCTGCCGTCTGTCAGATGACGACAGTAAACAAGCCTAAACAGGCTGCAGTGGAATGGCTGAGACTTCAGGATGTTATTTAGTAAAACAATCCAAAAGAGCACACTGTCTCATTGTCTATTTAAATGGAGACTTTAGACTGCTTTAATACTGTACCTCCATTACCGTAGTGCTCTCTGAATCATGCCTGGCGTCATTTGGGAAAAGAGCAGAGTGTTCACTTGATTGCAGTGTATTAAAGGGCTATAGAATTGGGATAGATGCAAGTATTGCACATGGACGGTTGAAGGATTCAATGTTTTGCCCTTTTCTGAAGTGCCAGTTCACGTCATCAACCTTGAGTACATATTTCCCATCAGCCTCTTTCCATCACTTGTTTGGTTGTTATTATAGGGGTGGGTATTGTCAAAACATGTTCAGGTTCCTGAACGTTTTGTGATACCAATTTTTTATAAAATCCATTTTAACAAAAAGAAATTACAACATTACGGTACAAATCTTTATTTTTTTGTTTTATTTTGCAGCTCTTTTACACCTATGTGACGCACGTGTGATACACCTGCAGTCAAGCCTCTCAAAATATAACAACTACGTCTCTGTGCATAAAGTCGAGTTCTTCCTGCATGCCTCTACGGCATGACCAGCATTATTAGATCTTAGTAGAAGCGTGCTTATTGGCTGACTGACACTGATGAGATTTACCCCTTAGGTATTTAAATTTGGTATTGAATGACGAGGCATTTTTCAATACTTGATACTGTGGAGGCAATTCAGTCGGTGTCTTAAAAAGTAATGAAGTTTGGTACCCATCCCTTGTTGCTAAGGTTATTTAGAGGTGTCTTTTCTTGTTCATTGCTTGTGTTGGTAGCTTTTAAAAGGTGGACATAAAAAGGCTACTCCTTTAGTGTTTTGGAATTGTTGTTGCTATGAAGTAGGCATACACTTCTGTTAACTTTTTATATGGAATTTTGAGAAGAATCTTTAAGAGTCACTTCACTCAAATCACAAAAAAGCAAAGTGGTTTTCTCACCTCAATGGAGTTGAATGGAATTTAGAATGGTGCGCTCACAACTGTAGCCTTTGAGACATTCAGCAACATTTAAAAATAATATATGTAATTTTCTGCCAGAGATGCCTGCCTACACACCAAAAAGCAATCTGAAGTGAACATATGGTGTACTGTGTGCGTGTGTATTTACTGTAAAGCAGTGGATGTTAATATATACACAGTCAGCACACTTGGGAGTTGCTCATATTACAAGTATGGTACTGTAGTTCCCTTTACAGTGTGTGGGTGTATGTTTGTAGAGGCATCATTGGAGCGCAACACATGACGCCACAGACGTTCGCCCTCTTCCTCTCAACCATGTGTGAACATCTGTGTGGCGCTCTCTTGGCTTCTTAGGCAGATGCTCTGTGTCAACGGTCAACCTGCCCAAACACGTGGACTCTGTTATAAACAAGCGACTGTCCAAGTCCTCCGCCACGCTCTGGAACTCCCCCAGCAGAAGTAAGGCAACATCTGGAATGCCCCCACCCCCCTCCCGTGTAACTGTGTTCATCACTCTGCCACCGCCAACACCTCCGAACCCGTCCATCATTGTCTATTTTTTTTCAGTTCTTCCCCTTTCTGATTTCAGTCCCTCTCTTGTGCTTGGTGGTTGACAGCTGATCCATTTCCATCTTCCAAAACCACTGGGTTCTTTTTTTGTTACTCTCCCGAATTTGGGTTTGGGTTTTGTTCTGCATGCTCATATTTTAATATGGGTTATGTACAGTGTTCATATATTATTTTGTTGTTGTTTTTTTTACTATCCTTTGGTTGGTTCATTGGGTGGTAATGGTCATTTCATGTCTTTGCACAGTCAAATGGATCCTTTGTGCTCATTTTCAACATACTGGATAAGGGATGTCCTTTTTTTTCAATGTCTTGATTTTGATTGATGTGGAGGAGGTGGGTGATGTTTATGAATGACAAATATCTTTTTGAATCAACTTTGTCTTTCAAATGAACCTTACTTCATTCTTCGGGTGAGTAGAGCTCTTCTTTATAGGTCTATATATGCAATATTTAACCAGGTCATGGTGTACTCATGCAAAGAAGGAGAAACTTCAGGGCTTGAAAAAAGTAAAGTTGGTGAGTGAGTGAGTCAGCTTTTTCCAGGAGATAATGTATTCTGAAAACTCCCCGGAGCAGGTACTATTCCTCTGTGCTGCTAGGGAGGAAATAGATAGGCAAGTACTCTATCCCTCTTGTCGCTCTCTTCTCTACCCAATCACAATTACACACCCTGTCTGTGAACATTCACTGCAACACAACATCATCTTCCTCGTCCTACACTTTAATGCCAGAGTGTTTCTCCCCCAAATAAAGTCTCCACTCTTCTTCGTCTCTGCTTGTATGCTCAAGGCTGTGGTTATAAATAACTGACTCACTGTCTAGACAAGCATTGGGTGGTACTACTGCAGCCTAAGGTTATAGTAGACACATTTACGGAGCTCATTTCTCTTATATAATCTCTTTGGGTGGCGCTAAGGTGTCTTAGTTTTTTTTTTTTTTTTTTGGTATTTAATCAGGACTTTGTAGCTTGACGACATATTGCTACATGAGCTTTAACCTGAATAACGGTTTCTTTTCATTTCCCTTTGGTGACAAATTTTATGCTTTTATTTTATCACTGTCTGGGCAATGACGCAGAACTGCAAATATTGATATCAAATGGGCCTAACTTCCTCTAATACTTCAGATATACCGTGGTTTGGGGATGCTATACTTGCAGCAAAGTTTTGGTTCAACTGAGGACATCAAATAAAGGAATTAGTTTTGTAGTTAATATAAAAAAACATACATTTATCAATCTGTTTTTCCTGCCTGCAGCCCGTAGCCTTGCACTGAGTCCATGGGAGAGCAGTATAGTTGACCGCCTGATGACGCCAACGCTGTCTTTCCTCGCTAGGAGCCGCAGCGCTGCCAGCGTCCTCACCAATGGCAAAGATAGTAAGTTAGATTAACATTAGTTTAATATCTGTCTCATGGTAAATTAAATTACGCTGCTGTATGAATGTTAGCAAGCTTTAATTGTATGTCACTTCTCTCCACAGACTCTCCTCTCTGCCCCCGTTCGGCCTCAGCCAGTCCGCTCACCTTGTGCGCCCACCAGCCCCACCATCGCTGCTCCGACCGCTGGAGAGTGACGTCCAGCACACCCGACATCTCCCAGCGCCACAACAGACGGAGCTCCACACCCGTAAGTACGCCTGTTAGGACCCTAGAAATCAGAGAGTAACCATTGATGTAAAATAGATGAAGGATGGATGGGAGTCGCTTGTTTCAAAATTATCAGTACAATTTGTTAATAATGCAAAACAGAATGTGCAACGCTGCTCCACAGCAGTTGAAGAAGAAAAGAAAAAAACACAGGAAAGCATGCCACGGTCAGGCAGAGGCCGATCTACAAAGAGACTAGACAACAGCCTTAGTAAATGACAAAACCAAAGCACAGGATAAACACCCTCCTTTTTAGGAAAAAGGAGTAAAACCTATCAACATATACTCTGGACAGCACCGTCTGCTGCCAGCCAGCACAACAAAGGAGTGGAGAACCGAAAGTCACGGGGTCTCCTCCCAGCAGTCACCAGTCAACCTGGAAAAGAGAGGGAGGCGCACACACACATACCAGACAAAATACAAATCCCTACGTAACAACGCCTAATTAGCTTTTGTCTTTTTTGACGGTCAAGTGTAGTCACAAGGTGTGTTCGAAACCGTTCCCCTCTCACGGCAATAGTGCACTATATAGTGTGTTCGCCATTTTGTAGTGGTGTTCGAATTCTCATTTCATTCACTATATAGTCCACTGTAAAATACCCACAATGCACAGCTAATTTGAGCGTACATACGATGTACCCTACATTTTACTCACATATACCACAATGCAATGCGGTTTTGTTTTCCCGGAGGAGAAGAAGAAGCAGAAGAACTCATTTGGTCATTCCCTATATAGTTCACTATTTAATAAACACTACTGTATATTGGAAAGAGAGAGTGAGTGAGGGAACGGTTTCGAACACAGCCACAGTCTTTAGAAAGTTACAACAGGGCTGGACTTCATCATGATACGTTTTCCAGAATAAGAGCGTAGCTAAACAGCCATGACATTAATAACAGCTGATTCTGTTTCTACGAGTGGGTTTACCATTCACCTGAACACGAGTGACATTTTTACGATGAGGTTGTTAGATTCTCGTTGAGAAACTATTTCCAAGAGAGCAATGAGAGCACATGTCCCCTGATCAGACTTTCTTCTGTACTTTACGTATAGTGTATCTTGTCTTATTTTGCACATGAAAAGATTGAAATTTAACCTTTTTTTTATCCTTTTGACATATAGATGGATAAAAACAAGAAAGAAAAGAAAGACAAGGAACGGGAGAATGAGAAGGAGAAAAGTGCTCTCACTAAAGAGAAGGTGCTTAAGAAGAGACAGTCTCTCCCCAGCATGAAACACAGACCTGATCCAAGGTAAGAACCTACAATTTCAACATTTGTACTTCCAGATTTTACTCCTTTTTTGTTTTGCTATTATCTTTTTCCTCCTTGTGCGTTTATATGTATTTCCCACCAGCCTGGTTACTGATTTCATTTATCAGACAACTAATTGTCTGTGCCCACTCTCAACAAAGCCTATAGTCCGTTATCACTGCTGATGTGATCCATTTATCCATTATGTTTGTCATTGAATATCTTTGAATTTTGGACTGTGGTTTGTACAAAATTTGGATTCTGGGAAATTATAATAGCATTAACGCTTAACTATGAAAATAATGGGCAGATTATGAAAATAATTGTTAGTTACTGCCTTTAATTGTTAGTTGATGCCTTAAATCATAGAGGTCTAGGTTGAACATTAACAACTGAACACAGTGAATTTATGGGTGTTTGGTGTTTTTTGCCTCCAACGTCGCCTTCCAGGCAGCGCGGCAATGGTTATGGTTAGGGTTAGGGTTAGCTGCCTGGAAGGCGACGTTGGAGGCTTAAAACACCATCGAGCGAATTTATGTGAGACAAGTGTGAAACCTTGTATAAGCTCCGACTGAAAAGGGCACAATAGAAGGTATATTATTTAAAGCTACCAATTCTACTTCAAAAAAATATATAATTACTTGCATATCCAAAGAACCATTTGAATATTCAGGTGCTTAATAATCATGATAGTGCTGTTTTTGATATTTACATAGACATGGTCACTAAAACCGTATCGTAAATGAGGTTAACCTCACATCCCGTTGACCCACCGCTTGTCTGTGGTCAACAGCTGGGGTTAGCCAGAGAGACCATGCTTACGTCTGCATTATAATGACTGAATATTTCATGCACTGTTTGAGCAGACATTGAGTAAAAGATCCACGGACGAGTGGACGTTTCCTCTCGCATCCCCAGGCCACTGAAATAAATGACATCCATGACAGACGGGATGGGATAGGAGAAAGAAAGTTCTTTTGACTCAACAATCAAGGCAATAATCTTGGCAGGGCTGTCAGTCCCATCAATGCCAGAGGCCTAGAGGGAAAAAAAAAACGGTCTTCTTCAGCATAATGGATGTTTCCCCTCTAAATGTTGCATTGCCTGAGTATAGCTGGGATGCTGACCAATAAGGCACTTTAAGGGTGATGATGCAATGTTTGAGTGTTTTGTCTGCTATGAACCTGTTTGCTGTAGTCAGGTTTCTTCAGAACATGTGTCTGGGTTGTAAACAAGCATTTCACCTTAGGTCCAAAAGAATAATGTGTCGAACATAGTGTAAATTCATTAGAAGAGAATAATTGCTAATAAATTTCCCATCAGTCATATATATTTTTCCTCTGTATTTTCCTTTATCACAGTCCTTTATCAAGACAACGGCCGTCATCCCCAGCCACTCCTAAGGGCAGAACTGCCTCCCCCAGCCCTGCTGCCTCCCCTAATCCTCCATCCACACGTGGAAGCCCGTCGACTCCTAAAGGTCGGCCCAAAAGAGCCAGGACCCCTGTCAGGATAGACCACCGCACCTCCTCCCCCATCCCCCTCGAAAGAGTGAAAGTGCCTCATAGGGCCGCAACTCCCGAACAGAGAAAGAGTGAGTACAAAAAATGTTTTGATGGTGATTATTTACTGGACTGGATTGAAAAGCTCAACGGGCACCAGTCAAGGCTCGCTGTTCATACTCAGGAACTAAACCTGCGTTTTGACTAAATTATTTCCTGTACGATAGGGCGTAGTACTATTCCGATCAGTACTTGGTGAAGTGAAACAGTAAAAGTGAAGTTCAATCTGTTCCCATTTGTTTGCACAGTGGCATAATTCATTATCAGCTTTTTTCATAGCAACAGTGACAATAATATTAATTCATATTATACATTTTTTATAGAGCATTCTAAAAATTAATGCTTGACCTTAGGAATAGTAGTTGGACAAAACATTATTTTTCTGGAGCTTTCAACCTCATCTCCCAAGCTTCATCAGTAGATAGAGTTGTCTCAGTTGACATTGCGTGAACTTTGTTGGAATAGTTGCTGGCGAAGACCCTAAAAAGTGGTTGAAAGCTGCTAGTAAGAGTGTGTATAGATTGTTAGTATTATTATAACTGTATACTGCACAATGTGATTAACTGTCCTATTTGTGTTATGATACAGTACATCTGGATTGGGGTAGCTCCCCTCCATGGCTGAGTCATACCATATTTTGATTATTTTTTTTTGTTAAATATCCAAATAGTGCTTCACTGTCTGGCTTAGTCTCTTCCTCTTCCTCTGTTACTGGCCAGAAGAATGGATCTAATGGATGAAGTAAACAAGCCTCTGGATAATCTGTATTTCCCTGAAGAAGCAATAGGCAAAGATTACCATCAGGCTTAATTAGCCATGAAAACAAAAGGAATGTACCGAGTGAGCCACACACAGCTCTATGGTCTGTGTCTTCTCACACACAGCATTAAGAGGCTGCACTAATCAGCCTTAATTATGTAATTACCAAGTTCTTAGGCTGAAGCTACGGCTGTTTACAATTTCCAGTTGCTGGGGACAGAATGTTTCACAGTGCACATGAAGAGAAAAGGCTGCGGCTAAAAGTGTTATTAATAATGATCGATAGGCACCACTTTAAAAGTCATTACTTGCAGGGAAGCATAAATAATCACATCAAGATTTTTGTTAAGTTACACAGCTCAAGATCTGTGTCTTATTGTCACTAGGTTCCCCTGTGGTTTCTTCCATCGTGGTAGCCTCAGCTGCTGCCTCACCTCATGCGTCGAGCACGGCAGTTATAACCACTGCAGCCTCCTCGTCTCCTGAGCCGGTCCATTCGGCTCCTTCTGTTCCTGCGTCATCACCGTCACCCTCTCCATCAGCCAGGCCTATGGCAGGCACCAACGACCAAGGGGAGGCGGTTCGCATCCTGGCGGAGAAACGCCGGCAGGCTCGAGAGCAGAGGGAGAGGGACGAGCAGGAGCGCCGCGAACAGGAGGAGAAGGAGAGGTCAGAGGCGTTTTGATATACACAACGATATACAAACGGTCGGCACAGTGTTGACCTTGCATGAACTAATGCTGAAGTATAGTACACAGTTTGTGCTTTTTCAAAAGTGTGATTTATTTTGATTTTAAAACAATTTGTTGGTGTAGAATATGCTGCTGTAGCTGCTTTTATCCTGCAAAACAAACCTCACTGAGGATATCCTGGGTAGTCCGAGTGTTGCTATGTGAATTATTTCAACTATAATTTTTGGATCTGCATTTGCCCTATCGAATTTGAGCAACCTGAATCTATTTTATTTTATTTTTTTTATTCTGAAACTTCAGAATTCTGAAATTTCTGGATATGAATTTGTGACCATTTGAAAAAAAATTCAAATTCAGCTTTTGAAATTGCAAAAAAAAAAATTATAATAATTTCAAAGATGTGAATTCAGAACAAATACAGATACATGGTTTTCAAAGTTAATTATTTCAGTATTAAGTATTCAGTGGCTGTTCAAATTCAAATACTCTTGTCTCTTATTTGCTTCCATAGACATAAGTAAAACTAAACAGGAAGGCTCCATGCATTAGCACAGCATACATGTATGTCTGAATGAGACTTCACTCAACGCTGGCTGTGATGTGTGGAAGCATTGAGAATTTGATAGCCTGTTGGCTGATTCTAACCACAGCAAGTCACTATTTACAGCTTTGGAATTGATGTGATCTCCTGTTGGCACTCATACTTCCAATTGTTTCCATCCCCTTAAATAGTTTCCTGTTGCTTGTGCTTCAATGTCAAATCAGCAGAGATGGTGTAAACTAAAGAGGAAATGCCCCAATGGAATCATTTACAAATTTCAAATTGTTTACTGCACTCAAAGTGTTTGACACATGGGTTTTGTGTAAAATACTTACCCTCAGCCATATGCTCAAACTCTTTAGGATCCTGAGAGAAGAACGAATAGTGAAGGAGGCAGAGGAGAGGCGCCTTAGGGAGGAGGAGGCCCGTGCCATGGCCGAGGAGCAGCGGAGGAGGGACGAAGCTCAGCGCCTGCAGGACGAGAAGGAGGCTCAGGAGAGAGCCAAAGCTGAGCAGGAGGAAAACCTACGCCTGCAAAAACAGGTATAATGACTGCCAACAGCCCGCACGCAGACAAACCTGGAATGGAAGTTGTTAGTGAGGTTGGGTGCAGTGCAGTGTACAGGTCTGGTTAGTCAGATAACCAGATAGAGCCCATAGTAGTGACAAGGACCATTAAAGTGCCCATGTTATGCTCATTTTCAGGTTCATAATTGTATTTTGAGGTCGTACCAGAATAGGTTTACATGGTTTAATTTTCAAAAAACACCTATTGTTGTTGTACTGCACATTGCCTCAGCTCCTCTTTTCACCCTGTGTGTTGAGCTCTCTGTTTTAGCTACAGAGTGAGGCATCACACTTCTATCCCATCTTTGTTGGGAGTCGCACATGTGTAGTAGCTAGGTAGGGACTACTAGCTAGAAGCTAGCGCTGCTAGCGGTTAGCCACCTCGTTCTCAATGGCAAAACACTGCTACAACACACACAGTTCACCCTAATCTACAAAATAAATTGTATAGAACTACTTACATGTCCCTGTTCTGCAGGTATTCCACGCAAAGTTGGAAGTGCGCCCTCATTTAGAAGAAGTTTCCCGGCTAATCCTGCCTTGTACTGACTGAAGTTGGAGAAACAGCTGATGTGGTATTAGCTAAAGTGGTTAGCACACACCAAATGTTTCGGCCGATGACATGGACTGCCCTGCCGATTTTGACCAGCTCACCCAGAGACTGAAAGCAGGATACATTCAGAAACCAGTATCTCACTCAAAACAGCATGGATGTTTTTTTTTTCAAAGTTTGTATGCGTGTGGAAGCACCAGAGACACAAAATAACACCCCAAATCCCAGAAAAAGTGATATTTTTTTATTTTTTTTTATAAATATGGGCACTTTAAGCACACCTGTGACAGTAATTATTGCCTTTCAAGTAAAGGTCAAGACATGCACTCCTCACATCATTCCCAGGCACTTTGCCCATCACACCACAAACGTATACCCTCTCCTATCTTTGGCAAACAAAGTTTGTGACGTTTTTTCCAATGTTATTGTGTCAGCTCAGCTGTTCTCCTCACTTGACCTTTTTTGATAACCGGCTCGTCCAAAAGCACAATCCAGTATTTTCTCAGAGGGATGTTGTTGTCTTTTCAAAAGGCAAATATTATCCAAACCGGAGAGCCGGTAGCTACAATGAATGCACCCTTTTTACTTTTCAGTTTGTCAAATAACCATTAAGAGCCATATTGATTCTTTCTGTGTTTGTGGATGTTGCCGGGGAGAAGCAGAAGAGAAGGATGCTTGATTAGTAGAAACAGATTTCCAATGGCACAGGAAATGTGGCTATTCATTACAGTATTTGTTTATCCCTTAGACTCTCTCAATGTGGTATCCAGCGCTTACGCTTTGCCACCCCCTTGTGGTCTTTCACAGAAGTAGCCTTGTGGTTAAAAGTGATTCAATCTAATTATGCAAAAGGGTTAAGTATTGTATTTCGCTTTGAATGGTCCTCACGAGGCTGTAAATGTTGAAAATAGATCTTTTTGGCTCAAAGGTAGAGGAAAATATCCCTTTTGTGGTTGTAAACAATAATTCCAGGGAGCAACCACACCCTTGTTACGTAAAAGGCATGCTATTTTGGCAGAGTTTTTTTTCCCACTTCTACCGGAATTAAAACTGTGGTTGGAATTTTCGCCTGTGTGTGTGTTTCAGAAAGAAGAGGCTGAGGCTAAAGCCCGGGAGGAGGCGGAGAAGCAGCGTCTGGAGAGGGAGAAACACTTCCAGAAGGAGGAGCAGGAGAGGCTGGAGAGGAAAAGGGTAGGGCAATACATCTGTCCTCCCATCATTTGTTCTTTTCCGCACATTTCCTAAATAATAAATGTAGACATTTTCCAAAAATCCTTACCTACATTTTTTTTGTGGACAAATTATATTAGGAGAGATTACATTTAAAAGTCCCAGCTCTGCTCTCAACTGCATACATCTCAGAGTAACACAACATTAATTCTGTAGTCAATTTACAACAAGCTCTCCTCCCTCAGTGGAGGTATTATATTCAGGGTGTCTTTTGACATGACAAAAGCAGGCTTGAAAGTTGAGTCCCTGAAACTTAGACGAATGATGTTTTTGGCTTATCCTGGATTGGTTGTCTGCATGCCATGATTTAACCGGGCTTAGACTGTGTGTCGAGCATGAAGCTATATATAAACACTATTAATGGAGACCTTGCTGTGCCAGTCATCTGTGTGTGTAGATTTGTGCAGATCTGTGCACATGTGTGCTGATATGTGTGTGTTCTGTGACCATATAGTCAAAAATGCCACCCACATATCCAGTAAGCTCACGCCTCTGTATGCGGGCTAAGCCTTTCTCTCCCTCTCCATGTGAGAAAGGCTCTTATCGAGGCATGCCAGGTCTGGCTCAGCCAGCCCAAGCCTGGCTCCATCCTGGAATAAGCCCGCAAGAACAGCATGTCCTCTGCTCCAAAGACTCACTGCTTAGTCACACTGTAAAACCCACTGTTCTGACTGACTTCGACCAAAACTGACTGCTCTTGTTATCGCCTCAACAAAGAGGAGTTTGTGATCAGCAAGCAAAGGTGGCTTAAAGTATCCTGAAGGGGCAACACAGCAACATATTGGAGAAATAAGAATCTGTAGTTTTGCAGCCAAACTAAATGCCAAACCATGAGTGTGTGAGCTGTCCAATAAAGAATCTTGGATCCTAAAAATGCTTCACTTTTATGAGTGGCAGCTGCAGTCATGGTGTTGTTGTCCCAGGCCGGCGGTGCCCTCAGATCAAAGTTGTATCTTGCATCAACCTTCTGTGCATATAAATTAGCCACATAGTGGTTTGTATTTTAGCACAGTATAAACTTATCCTCTATCCTACTGTTTACTGTCCGACCTTCCAACGCTGTTGTTCCAGCTGAATACACAAGTGCTGCCTCATCACTATTGACACAGCCCTCCAACTGGAGACATAGGAGTCTCAGTTTGACTCGGTGTATTCCCTTCAAGCATAATGGCCTAGATACAAGAGACAGGAAAATCCGTATTAACATTTAAGAGAAGGAATGAACAGCGGAAACAGGTGAAACCTCTTTCTTTAGCAAAAACAGTCTGACAACAAGGTGTGTGGGCTCAGTCTAGCCGACTAAACCTAACCAAATGTTTAACAATCTCAAATCTTGATTTATTATAAGCACATCTGCCCTGATCCCTTGGTGTCCTCCAGCACGAAATGCATAGAAAATCTACAAGTAAACCACAAAAAAGGGTTATGATATCTGTTATTTTGTTCTATGTGGCATTTTCCTTCTTATTCCTTCCTTTTATTTTCTCAGCGTCTGGACGAGATCATGAAGAGGACGCGCAAGACAGATGGAGGCGACAAGGTACATTTGCTGTTCAGTTTTAACCAAAACAAGCCAAGACTTGCCTTTCCAATATAAATGACTAAAATGATTTCCCATCTTTACAGAAAGAGACAAAATCCTCCCCTCTCACAAACGTCAATGACAAAGAGGCAGAGAGCAGCAAAGGTAAGCAGAACATCAGTCTGAACCTTTTACAAAACCTCCTCAAGCACGGAGGAAAATCATTACCACATTACCAATCGTTACTACAAGCCTTTAATCTTTAATCTGCAGGGTTTGTTTAGGGTAATTGTCTTAACTGATCTCCCATTAATGTGTTATCTGTGAATGGATTTAAAACAAAGTGGATGCTTTGTGGCCAGAATCCACTTAGCAGTGGATTTCCTTCTCTTCCACGCTTCAATTAGCAAATCCACATCAGCTACATAGTAACGTTGAAACAGTGTCTGACTCGTGCTATTGTAGATGAACTCAGTTTACTTATCCCACCTTTAGGCTGATATTTGATGACACATAATTACACCATCTCTCCTCTGGGTCTTGTACCTCTTCCATATGTTAGAATAAACAAAGGCACAGGTATTTGTTGCACTTTGTAATACTTTTACTGCATGTAAATCAGCCTCACATCAGAGCACTTTGTATAAACGGATTATAGGATGAGATCTCTGCCTCATATCCTGCACAGCTGCATTTTGAGAACAATAGGACCCATGTGTGCTTGCTTGTCCAAGTCGTGGGACTGAGGGAGTTAGAAGGGAAGAGTGGGCTCATGTTTAACAGCCTGCAGCAGTTAGACATTTACTTTTGACCCAAGTAATAATATAAAGACACATGATGTTACATAGGCCTTACCATATCCACTCTTCCTACAACTTCTAAATATGGGGAAAAGAAATAATAATTCTTAACACAATTATATTGACAGACCTATAACTTGCACACCCTCCTTGTCTGAGCTTCCACGTCACATACAGTAGATGAGTAAGATGAAGGGAAATCAGTGTGGTTTGGGAGATATGCTGTTTATGGCAAAGTTCCCCAATGCAGGAAGACATTAGCTAGCCACTGATGTGGTTGGAGGCCTGGCAGGCGTGCCGCCATTCTAGTCAGGGGTGGGGAAATCTGTCTCAACCACAGCCATGTTCTGAGTTGGGGAGGGGGAGGGGAGATCTGGCCTACACAGGAAGGACGCACCAGCAGGTCGGATACTGAATGTGTGTGATCATGTTGGTGTGCGTGGTTTACACTGCATAAATGGCTGTTTTACTTTGTTTCCTCTAGCATCTGCTGAATATCAGCCAAAGCCAGAGGTCAACCTGCCCAACAACAAGACAGAAAATGGACAGACCAACCTCAAAGAAAGGTACAGTAAAAGTTTTTTTTGTGGATTTGAAAAAAGATTCTTGTGCTCATGTTGATGCAAGACCACCGTGCACAGTATAAAACTTTTGTGCCAGAAAAAACAACAATCAAGCCTGCAGGATGTTTTCACTGTAGTAAACTTCAACAGACAACACAAGGAGCCACACGGTTCAGGCCCGAAGATCTTAACAATTACTGGGAGAGTTTTGGTTTCTTGAAATGTTTACGCTTTGTATTTGACTGCGCTTCTTGGGGTAGATTTTAAACGACTCCTGTAATTGGACGGCGGTGGAATGACTCATTTGTTGTATGAGTCACTCTGGCCCATCATAACTAAAACCATATTCTGCTTCGTGTCTCCCCTCTCCAGCAGCCCCTCAGCCCAATTGGTCAATGGGGTCCAGCCTACGAGACATGAAAACGGTCTCTCCACTAAAGGAGACACTGCCCACTTTGGAGATATCATCCATCTCGCGAATCACGGCAACACCACCAACGGCGCACGGGACAAGTCTGAGACCAGCATGGCCACCGAGCCGATCCTCGCGTTTGACAGTGACGAGTCATTCATGAAAAAGGCAGGCCCCATGAAGCCTCAGCATGTTGCAGGTACAGAGTTACTGCTTTACAACACACAAGAGCGGCCACAATACAAACCAAACATGACGTCAAAGACGTTAGACCTTAAGTCACATCAAATTAACAATGACAATATAAAGGGAGTAGAAGAAAGGAAGGATGAACTATAAAAAGCCAAAGTCATACTAGCTCGGCTACTCTGAGGTGTGAGGTTACCACTTGTATTAATGTCTGACAGGAGTCAACGCTCATGTCTGTACATTAACATGAAGCTATGGTTAGCAGGTTATTAGCCTAGCTTAGCATAAAGACTGGAAGCAGGGGAAAACAGCTAGACAACCACCACTAATAAAGCTCACTTATTGATACCTTGTGTCTTGTTTTGTTTAATACATACCACAACAGAAGTGTGAAAATGACAAGTTGTGGGTTTACGGGGAGTTACGTGCTCTCGAAACTATTTTTTCAGGAAGTCACTGCATTCCAAGAGAAATAGTTAATTAGTAGAATTTATAGGTGCTGGTCGGTGGATTTATTTTTACCTCTGAGTAGAGCCGGGCAAGCTGTTTCCATTGTGGATGCTAAGCTAAGTGTGTGCTGGCTGTAGCTTTATATTTGAGAATGGTATCGATCTTCTGACCTTACTTTCAGCAAAAAGGCTAATTTTCCAAAATGAAAAGTACTTAAAAACAGCTATTATCTCAAATTTGATTCTAAAACTCTGAAGTGCAGAGAGGCAACAATAGATGTAATATGCCTTTGTCTCTTGTTGTTTGTTAAGTCTAGCGGCAGTGTTTTACATGAACTAGAGGAACATAAAGGTATTACTTTTTCAAGGTTGGCATAGCTTAGAAAGGGCCTAATTTTTGCTATAGTCCAAGGTTTAAGAAAACATGAATAGGCTTTAGTGATCCACAAAACCGATTTTAAAAATTAAAGATTCCCACAAAGACCCAATTATAGACAGAATCCTGAATATTAATAGCCAAACAGTCACATTTCAACTTGATGGATTAGGTTAAGCCAAGAGCGCCAATGTACTTGTTCGATTTGTTTTCTCGTCTGTTCCTAATAAAAAAAGAAGCAGCAGGCAGAGCCGTGGCTCAATAGTAACAAGCTTGTGTGCCTATTTGCTGAGCCGATTTTACACTTGGCCAGGTTCACATTACCCAAAAAAAGACTGCGGTGCTAGGCACCATAGTTAGTGTTGTTGTCCTTGGCACGAAGCGACCACGAACCTGAACTTGTACTTCATCTAATGTGCAGGTCATCTCCCCAGTGAGAGTGAGTACCCCCTGAGGAGAGGATGGTGTGGCGTGGAGATGAGATATGGACGAAATAGTGTAGGGAAGGGTGAAGAGAAACGGGGTATCTTTATACTGATGACAGCTTTTACTCAGCAGCCCCACTAACTTGGGCCTGCACCCAGTGAGGAATTCCTAGAAGCTGAGGCGATGAGGAGACCCTATCCACAAGTGCCTCACTGCTAGGGGTTAGAAACAGGACACCGAAGCAATTTAGCAGCATATCACTCCTCAACTCAACCCCCTCCCAGTGGCAACGTCAGCAGCACCCTACTCTCCCCTTCCTGTTAGTTCCTAACCTTCACCTGTTAGCCTGAAGACAAGCCAGCAGTCAGAAATGCTACGTGTAGCAAATAGGATGATTCCCTTTGGAAGCTCTCTGACTTCTTTCCTGAAATCACATGAATACTTCCTCCATCTTACTACGTATCGTGCCTTTAACTCAGACATTCTCTCTTCTAATTTTCACGCTTGTAAATCTGGATACTTGAGACACCTTTGACCTGGCAGGACATTTATGATGAGGGTTTATTGATATGCGAAACTGATTGAATATCATTTCATAGGTCGTTAATTTATTTTGAGGCATGCTTCCGGGGTTAATTTGAATGTTAGTACTTGTTGAATAGTGTGGCCCTTCTTGGCCTCACATGTGGTGTTGTCAGTCAAATAATTCAATGTTACATAATGGCTGCAATCGACTAGAAAATGACTTTCACTTGAGGCCTTTCCATTACCCCCCATATAAACAAGACAGTAAATGTTATTGGGTTCATGCCTTCTGCAACATGTTCAGCATCCTTTTGCATTTAGTATTGTCACCAGGTCAGAGGTTTACACACCGTGTCATTACTCATATCAAAGAGAGAGTCTCTGTTTTATCTGTTAGCATGTGTTGATTTATCCTCAATGGCTGCTGACCCTTTTCTCTCTGCCCTTTCCTCACAGAGGTCCTGTGACATGTTCCAGTGTTGAAGTGCTCGTCGCCTTAGGCCACTGACTTTTCCTCCGCCCTGCCAACGCTCACGTGGGGAGCCCTGTGCCCTGTGCCAACCTTTTTTCTAAGCCCCTAAAGGCAAACTACCTAAACGCATACTTCTTTCTGAAGACGAAGCGGGCCACGGAAGATGACGACCAAGCATCAGGACGCAAAAGACAAAACGGGATGAAAGGTGTTGCTGCATGCAACACCGGTGCATCAGTGTTAACATTTGTTAAAGATCTTTGCGGCACCGATTCCACGCACCTGTATACAGCGTCATCCTATGTACATTACAGTACAGCTGAGTAATTATTACAATAAGCTGAAGTGTTTGTTGTTTTGTTCTTTAGTTATTTAACTGAAAGACAAATATAAGACTGGGTACATTATTGTGAATAATGTAAATTAACTTTGTGTGACGGACAAAGGAGGGATGGGTCTATGGATTAAACCTTGTATAAAAGGAAGTCGTTGTATGCTACTCTGCTCCGAGTAGACCCTCTAAGTGAAACCCAGGTATTATACATCCTGGCCTGTATAAAGCTACCTGTAACAATTTTTGTAAAGTTAAACTGAGAAATCTGGAAAGAGATTTGAAATGCAAGTTCACATGCAACAGCGTGTTACTGTGTGTAATACTGTGTGTAATACTGTCTGTTCAAAACTTCAGCTATGATTGATTGTACGCAGAACTGGATGTAAAAGTGAGTGTGCAACCTCTACGATCAAAAAAACAGAAATCATTTATGGTCAAATCCCTTTTTACTGGGATTTACTCCACTATTAAACCGTTAAAGCTGTTGTGGTTTTTCTCATGTGCAAGCATGACAGTTTTCCCTCATTTGCATTGCGATTCCATGGACTCGTATGTATCTGAAATGCTGGTGTGTGTATCTGCTATAATTATTTTGATGTGCGTAACAAGGTCAGTGGGAGCATCTTAAGTCTTATTAAAGACCAGCTGTCCAGTCTGCTGTCTTTTCATCTTTTTGTCTTGAATAATGGTGCACAGATGACTTGAGAGATTTTATTGGGGGAAGAGAGAAAATGACACAGATGTTCTGAATTCAGTGTTCAATCTTAATGTTAAACATCTGGTTCATTCATTTTAAAACATGGGGTTTTGATCATCATTTGTCATTAATTTCACAGTGTTGAAGTGTTTTGTACAATAGTGCGACTTGTTTACTCCTGAGGTACTTTCGAGAGGAAATACCTGCTCCCACTGAATGTCGCGAAGGACGTGAGTTCACACTAACCACAGGAAAACCGATTTAGAGATGGTACCAGAGGGCCTTACAGTTGATGTACAAGGCATCTGAGTTGGCTCAGCTGTCCATTTCAGTTTGGGTCTCCTTTTACAAAATCCCTACAGGGGGTACATGCCACTCTATCTGCTGCCGCCTTTCACTATACACTGGTGGACAGCAGCATACCTGGCACACTGTTTCAAGCCTTCTAGGCAGCTGAAGTGCATTACAAACATGATTTATGTCATGCCACACTGATCATCATGTAGAACTTATGTGATTTAAATGACTTATAGCCGCTTGTGAAATGTAATTGTAGCGGAGCCCAGTTGAACGAGGGACCACAGTTTGTCAACTTGTTCCTGTGACGCACAGACGGCCTCTTAACTCCCAGTGGGATACATACGATTTGATCACCATGCAGTGGAGCTCTAAGCAATGCATGCAAACTCTATTTGAACGAAATGTTTTCACCAAAATGAAGCAAAAGCCCAAGGACTGAAAACCAAGGAAAAGGCTTCATCATCAGATTCATCATTGAGCAGACAACATGCATGAGAGGAATATTTAAAGTAAGTGAAAACTGTGTTTTTTAACATAATGAAAAATGGCAGTTTTCATTGAAAACAGTGTTATTCTTACAATGCTATAATGCCTACAGATGATCCCTTAATCAGCCAAATGCTGGCAAACTCAAGCTTTTACTGAAGCACCAAACATTTTAGATTTTCCCCTTACGACTGCATTGTTGCTTTTTCCCCCTTTTAACGTGAAATAATGGGGCACTATTATGACCAGAATATTTACAAGGACGTCACCTCACATAGCTCACAGTTTGAATCTGCAACAGCCAGTTGGCTTCCCAAGCTTCCTTGAAAAAAATGTAAACCCCTGCTGACACATAAGTGCAAGTTTCAACATGTTCTCACTGGTTCAGTACTTTGCTATTACAGTTGTCCTGATGCTGTTAAAAGCTGTATTCATTAACCCCACCAGAGGGTGCAGCACTGCAGCATGGAGGTGCTAGACAACATATTACATTTCTCTGGATTCATGCCTACTCTTAAGTTTGATACAACAGTGTGCTCACATGCAATTCTAAATGCCTACATAATAAAACTGCAAAGGTCTATTAAACATTCATAATCTCTCTGTAGTTTTGGACGCAGTCGATCTGCTAGTCAAGCCCTGGTAATGTGTAGTACTTCTCAGAGGGGACTTGGGGATTAGTGGGCACTATTTTTAGGGAGGTGTCAGTGAGGCAGTGCACAGTTACAGGCTGAGTAGTTTCAAGTCTCTGAAGAAATTCACACAGAATGAGGATTGGAAAAAAAAATAGTTTACAATTTGTGGATGGTAAGGCTCATCCAAAAGCCACTTCTGGTCAATGAATAACGGTGCTTTCTGCCAGTTAAGGTTAGTGGTGGTGAGTAGTCTGGCTAGCTGGCATGGCAGTGCCCTCCCCTCAACCCCTGTGTTCATGCCCCTTTTATTGATGGGTCTATTCTCTCTTCAGCCTGCAAGTGTGCTGATGGGTGCATTGGAGGTATCACTATCAATTATTGCTCTATTCTTACTCTCCTAAATAATGAATAACTTCTTGTTAAGGGTCATATAAAAACGATTGTTGTCAAACCTGTGTGTTGTTGTTATGAATGTAATCTAAGTATGCAGCCTGCCTACTTATGGACACAAGCTCAGTGTTGTTTCAGACGTAAATCTCCGCACTTGAGGACTGTGAGGAATCTTGCAAATGTTTTAGAATGGCAAGTGTGCCTGCTCCGCCTCCGTTTTAAGATATCGGGGTCAGCACTGGGTCACACCTCAGAGTCCCACTCCAGATAAGACCACCACTGCTACAGTTATGCATACACTCCAACCATCAAAGCCCATGGACCAACCTCTGTTCAGTGTTTATGCTCACCGCCCCCCCGTCTCATCACATGGACCTGGCTTTATCTGCTCAGCAACAGGCTCCTTTAACACAGCTGCTCTCAAACAGATGGCAGAACATTAATGAAAGGCCGGCACCCACAGTAAGTTTCGTTATTGGAGCTGTCAGAACAGGGCAACCTCTCAGCTATTTTGACGGTAGATGGCAAGATTTACAGTATGAGCGACCCCCATCAGACAAGGCCTTGATACCAGAGACCTGGCCTTAGAGGTTGAGAACAGGTTGAGAACAGAGAACCAAAGGCCTCATATCCTATGAGGGTGGTCGCTGGGGACAGGGAGCAGCTGATTCTAAACAGGCAGCTGTTGGCTCATTGTCACTAGCAGTTGAATATGGACACTCTTTGATGAGATCCTTCCTGAGTGTATGATGTTCCTCCAACCCTCAAGTATTTAACAAGTCTGACCTTAGTGGTGCACTCTGCATTTACATTATTGTGAGCTAAAGGCATGAAATGTTTGCTTTGAGTACATGTGAATAAAAGCATGCTCAAAGGAAGTGGGAACACATTTATTGGATAAGTAGGCATGTGCTTTATGAGTGTATCTGCTTGGCGGTTGATTGGTACTGAGATTTGTTTGTTAACAGCTATAAAATGTAGGCCTGAATGTTGGATCTGCACCACAACATATATGTGTTTGGGGGAGGCCGAGTAGTGTTTTAAATGTAAGCTACTGAAAGTAAAGTTAAGTTTTTTGAAAAGGACAACAGATGATTAAAATATAATGGTATAAAATACAATAATAAATGCTTATCAAAGAAGTCATAGTATAGTATGCCATTAAAAAGACATACAAAATGTCAAACCATAGTATGGCATTAAAATATCATAAAAATGTCCTAGCAAAGTATGTCATAAAATGTATAAAAACGTCATAGTATAGTATGTCATAAAAATCATAAAAAATGTCATAGTAGTGTATGTCATAAAAAAATCATAAAACCTCATAGTATATAGTATGTCGGAAAATAAATCATAAAAAATGTCATAGTATATAGTATGGTATAAAAAATATCGTAAAAAGACAGTATAGTATGTCATAAAAAAAAAAATAAATTCATAGAAAATGTCATAGTATGGTATGTCATAAAAAATCATAAAATGTCATAGTATAGAATGTCGAAATAAATCATAAAAAATGGCATAGTATAGTATGTCGAAAAAATTAAAAAAATGTCATAGTATAGTATATCATGAAAAAATATCACAGAAAAGTCATACTATAGTATTTCGAAAAAATATCATGAAAAAGTCTTATTATTTCATGAAAAAATATAAAAATGTCATATAGTTTGTCCAAAAAAAAAATCACAAAAATGTCATGTATATTATGTCAGGAAAAAAATCATAAAAAAATGTCATAGTATAGTAAATTGAAACAATATAAAAAATGTCATAGTATAGTATGTCATCAAAAATACAAAAAATGTCATAGTATGGTAGGTGAAAAACTAATCTTAAAAAATGTCCTAGTATAGTAGGTAAAAAAAAAAAACAATAAAAATGTCGTAGTATAGTAGGTAAAAAAAAAAAAGTCATAGTATAGTAGGTAAAAAAACAAAACAATAAAAATGTCATAGTATAGTAGGTGAAAAAAAAACAATAAAAATGTCATAGTATAGTATGTTATAAAAATGTCATAAAAAAATCATAGTATAGTATGACAGAAAAAGTCGAAAAAAACATCACGGTAAAGAAGGTCGAACAAAATGTTAAAAAAGTCATAGTATAGTATGTCATGAAAAATATGGTAAAAATGTCATGGTATAGTCATAAAAAAACATTTAAAAAAAAGTCATAGTGTATAGTAAATTGAAAAAAATATTTAAAAAAATGTCATAGTATAGTAGCCGATGTCATGAAAAATATAAAAAAAATGTCATAGTATAGTATGTCGATAAAAATATGAAAACTGTCATAGTACATAGTAAGCCAAAGAAAAATCATAAAAAACTTCACAGTATAGTATGTCATAAAAAAACCATAAGGTCGTCATTAGTATAGTAGGTCAAAAAAAAAAATTATATCAAAAAATATAGAAAATGTCATAGCATAGTATGCCGGAAAAAAAATCCCCAAAACTGTTATAGTATATAGTATGTCATAAAAAAAAAAATCATAAAAACATCATAGTATAGTATGTCGAAAGAAATTGTAAAAATATCATAGTATAGTTTGTCATAAAAAAAGTCATACTATAGTAGGTCAAAACAAATCATTAAAACCTCATAGTATAGTTGGTCGAAAAATATATTAAAAATGTCATTGTACAGTATGTTAAAAAAATATCATAAAAACGTCATAGTATAGTAAGTCATAAAAAATATAAAACGTCATAGTAATACTATGACGTTTTATATATTTTTTTTCATAAAAAACAATAAAAATGTCATAGTATAGTATGTTATAAAAATGTCATAAAAAAATCATAGTATAGTATGACGGAAAAAGTCGAAAAAAACATCATGGTAAAGAAGGTTGAACAAAATGTTAAAAAAGTCATAGTATAGTATGTCATGAAAAATATGGTAAAAATGTCATGGTAGGTAAAAAAAAAAAAATCATAACAAATGTCATAGTATAAATGTCAGAAAACAAATAAAAACGTCATAGTATAGTACGTTGATAAAAATGGTAAAAATGTCATGTTATAAATGTCGTATGCTATAAAAAAATATAAGAAATGTCATAACATAGTATGCTGAAAAAAGAAATGATAAAAATGTCATAGTATATAGTATGTCAAAAAAAAAAAAACTGCCATAGTATGTCATAAAAAATTTCATAAAAAGTCATAGTATAGTATGTCGAAAAAATATTTAAAAAAAATGTCATAGTATAGTATGTCATGAAAAAATATAAAAAGTCATAGTATAGTATGTCGGGAAAAGTTGAATATGAAAAACTATTAAAAAAAAAATATAGGCCTATAGTAATGTAATATAGGCCTATAGTAGGTCAGAAAAAGAAAATCATAAAAAATGTCAAAAATGGTTAAAATGTCAATAGTATAGTATGTCATTAAAAAATCATAAACACATCATATATATAAAAAATGTCATAGTATATGTAGAAAAAAATATAAAAAGTGTAATAGTATAGTATGTCATAAAAAAATCATAAAAAATGTCATAGTATAGTATTTAAAAAAAATGTCATAGTATGGAATGCCGGAAAAAAATAAAAAAAATTTCACAGTATAGTATGTCATAAAAAAAAAATCATAAAAACTTCATAGTATAGTAGGTAAAAGAAAATCTAAAAAAATGTATTGTATAGTATGTCGAAAAAAATGGTAAGGAATGTCATAGTAGCATGTCATAAAAGAAAAAAAAATCATAAAAACATGATAGTATAGTAGTTTGAAATGCATATATAGTATAACAAATGCCATAGTATAGCATGTCGAAAACCATAATCATAATATCATAAATGTCATAGTAAAGTTTGTCATAAAAACCTTTGAGAAACTATGACAAACTGGAGAGATTTATGTACTACTCTTTGCTAAGTGCCTACCTCTTTTCAACAAACTCTTAAAATAATCACCTTGTGTTATGGACATGGAATGACTGAAAAAGAAAGCAAGACACCGCCTCTTTAAACAACAGTATAGAAAAATAACAAAGATATAGAAATCGATAAGGAAACAAGGGGTTACCTTGGAGATCAGTTGCCAAAATATGTGAAACATGTACACACATAGAAACACAAACACACATTGAAAGAAAAGACTAGAGTCTACAGTCATGCTAGCGGCTCAATGAGGCTGTACCTAAGCACCACAGTGCTTTGAGCAAAATGCCACCATCAATATGCTAACAAGCTTACAATGATAATGCTAACATGCTGTAGTGTTTGGTAGGTATAATGCATGTTTATCATCTTAGTTTAGCATGTCAGCATGCTAACATTTGCCAATTAGCACCAAACACAAAGTACAGTTGAGGCTGATGGGAATGTCATTAGTTTTGCAGGTGTTAACTCATAAACCAAATTATTGGACACACTGGAAATTGAAGGTGATAAGGGATCATCAAAGTTATTAGAATTAATCCTAAGGGGTGGCCGGGTTGGCTCAGTGGGTAGAGCAGGCGCACATATACTGAGAGGTTTATGCCTCGACGCAGACGTCCAGGATTCAAATCTGACCTGTGACGATTTCCTGCATGTCTTCCCCCTCTCTCTCCCCTCTCTCACCTAGCTGTCCTGTCAAAATTAAAGGCGTAAAAGCCCAAAACAATAATCCTAAGGGGACATGTTTGCATATTTCACTGGATAATTAAGAACGTATCTGCTGGTGGCACATGAGACAAAAAATCTGTGAGTCACCAAAGTAAATAGGATTTATCTTCTGAACAAAATTCCATGGCAATCCATCCAACAGGGAAAAACAAAAAAAACATTTTCATCTCTTGGGGATCATGCACATCTAAACAAAACGTCAGGGCAATCAATCCAATAGTCATGAGGATATTTTAGTTTGGACCAAACTAGTGGACCAACAGACTGACCAACATTGCTGTCCCCTGAGCCGAGCCGCTAGTGGCTAAAAAGCGGAATAATAAACTACACCCCAGAGGTTTCACATTTAGACCACTACACAGTTTTAATTTCAAAGTTCTTTTGTTCCTTCATCTTGGAGCTGACAGTTTTACAGAGTTACTGCCAATCAGCACACAGAGGACAAGCGGCTTCAATTTTGCCAGCTTGCAGGCTTGGTTATTTTCAGTTCATGGGAAGACTAAGAATTAATCCCCAATGGCACACTTGCTGCCAGCTACAGGAGTGGCCTTTGGATTGCTCAGTTTTCTTTTTGTTCCATTTAGAAAAAACAGGGGGGCTCATAAGGAGTAACAGAAGTAGCCAAATATGTGAAAAGTAGAAAGGGAATCCTCAGGTGTTGGTTTGTGTTAGTATTGGCTTAGTAAATTAGAACTCCGACGACGATTTGTCTCACTGTTGGATTGGCACCACATGTAGTGTCTAGTGTCTCTGTGAAGCATATCTCCACTTCACTAATATGTTGTGTCTTGGTTGCTGTGACACTGTGGAACATCACAACCAGAGTAATCAGATGAAGCAGCACGGACTCATTTTTTTTCCTCCATAGGGAATTTCTGTCTGTCTGATTTAATGTTGGGAAAATTTCTCAAATTTAAAGTAGCTTTGGAATAAGACTGTTTTCTCACATTTTCTGCTTTAGAAAAGTTATATCCCCCATTAGAAGAACATAAAATATTTTTTTTGACTTTCAGTCAATTAGTTATGTTGCCAAAGCACCAAATCTTGTTCTTTATTTAATCTTGCTAGGAGAAAAACTACATGGGAGGGATTGCCATTTTAAGATGGCATTCATTTGTTGTCAAGGTGTTAATGAGGTGTTGTATGCGGGTGTCTGGATGTCTATCTGTATGGTTGTGTGTGTGTGTGTGTGTGTGTGTGTGTGTGTGTGTGTGTGTGTGTGGAAGACAAACATGCACAGAGAATGTGTGCGAGTTTGTGTTTGCATTCCCACAATTCTGTTTGCATGTGGATTTATGTGTGTGTATGTGTGACTGTGTGTGTGTGTGTGTGTGTGTGTGTGTGTGTGTGTGTGTGTGTGTGTGTGTGAGAGAGAGAAAGAGGTAGCAAGCGTGTGTGTTTGCATGACACATGAGAGCAGCCGTTTGGGACCCTGGAGAGCAGAGCGAGTACAGAAAAGGGGGGCTGAAACTACTGTCCGCCTGGTGACAGTGGCACTGACTTGTCAACGCTGTCAGAGTGAAAGCACTCGGGTAGTGGAAGGAAAGCAAAAAAAAAAATGTTTCTCACCACACTGGTTCAAAGATCAGCCTCACACACAAAGTGATGGGAACCTTAGTGAAAAAAGAGACTGAGAATTAGAGACATTTGCATAAAGTGCCATAAAACACCAGAAAGCATGATGTTGAGGGACAAAATCACACCTGCGTTTGACTTTTGAATTCTTTTGAATAAAGCACTGTTTAATGAGTCACTACAACCAAAGTCTTTTGTTGCATTTCCATTTTTTATTTTGATGGGTTAACATGGTGTGACTGTTTTTCTATGGTTTGTTTTCTTAGTTTGTACAGTACTAAAATAATTTCAATAACAGTTAGTACTATTGTATTGTTCTTTTGATCTAAAAGTCACTTCTGAGATTTGCTTTAATTATAATATTAATAAACTTGATTTTTATAACACAATTCATGCATAAAAATGAAACACAAAGTGCTTTATGAACTCTACTGGGGGAGAAAAATAAGCACTTTAGAGGAATAAAGGTTATTGATATTTTCCTTTATTCTTCACACTAAGCTGTCTGCAAAACACAGGAAATAGATACCAGCTGTGTTGCTGAGACTAATATAAAAAATGATATATGTACCTGTGTGTAAAATTCATCTGCAGCCATTGAGTGGTAACATGATACGTTTGATCCAATTAATATGCACACTTTTCTAACAAACACTAAATATTTTAAATTTTAAGAAAAATATTGAGTCTTTCTATTCCACCGCTGTGTAAAAAAAGACAATCCTTGTTCTGATTTACTGAACATTTTCTCTCGTTTTTTCGTTTTCCCTGCTGAGACATCAGGCACAGCTGGTTCTCACTCTGAACAGTGGAAAGTCCCCTTTTGCGCATCATTGTGTGCATCGCTTTTTTCAGTTTCTTGCTCTTTCCTTCTCGAGAGGAAGCACGCTCGCCAGCAGTATCAGCTGTCTGGGTCTTTGGTCCGATGCTGCTGGGTGTGACGTGGCTGAGCCTTTTTTACTGCCAACCTGTCTCTGTGCTGATAACAGAGGGTGATTGATGGTTTCTGGAGGTGTCTGTCACTGACCCACAAGTTAAAAGCCGTTGACAAATCAGGAAATGGCTTGTTAAACACAATTATCTTATATTCTGTACTGTACTATATTATTTTAATGTTATACTGTTTTATTACATTATATACTATATTCTATTTGTGATTTCATTTCACTGGAATTGTATCTCATACAATTTCATGTGACAAAGAAAAATGTATTGATATTTCTATATTGATACAGACAAACACAAAGTATCATTACTAAATCACATATTAGTCTGTTCTATGCCGTTTACATATACTTGCAGTAGGACTGCAGTTGAAATCTAATTTAAAACAGATGCACTATGCATTCCCCTTACGCTGTGTGCCCTCACTCTGCAAGTCTGCTCACAGCATGTTTTTGGGTTTAGGAATGGAAATAAAGGAGGAAATCTCGATAAGATACGCCGTTTGAAGCCTAAACGAAAGAAAACCTTTGAACTGAGAAACAACAGTAACATTAAAACTCTGCTGTGAACATATGGGACAGATGAACACAATAGATAAAGTTATCATAACCACGTGGTGCTGATCAGAGTGACATGCTTGAAACATATAGGTTACAATGTTGTCTCCCGTGTATTCTTCACTATCCCAGCTGGATGTACTTCTCACTTAGACCACAAGTGTAGAAATTTAAAACAAGGGTCTATAGTCATGCTACTTCATGACAATCCATCCAATTATTGTTGAGACATTTCACTATAATAGTATTGATTTGTGATACTGGACTATATAAATTACAAAACCACAAATGTGAACCCCACAGTGGCGCTAAAGAAAAAGTCAGGATATCACCAAAGTTAGCAGGGTTCATCATCTGGGAACCGTGAATTACTGTACAATATTTCATGGCAACATATCTGATAGTTGTTGAGATATTCCAGTCTGGACTAAAGTGGTGGGCCGATTGGCAGACAATTGCCATCCCTAGCATGGCTAAAAAATGCTTCAGAAAAGAAGTGTTAGAGCTCTTCAGTTCAGACAAAGCTCATTTTCAGTGAAATCTGAGGTTTTCCCTTTCTCCTCCATGTTCTCAGACCAGCGCTAATTAAAAACAAACAGAAGCTGCCTGCAGGACGCCCACCAGACCCAGGGGTCTTGGGGCCACAAGATCAGTTTCTACCATCATGAAGGAAACAAAATGCCTGCACCTTCATTTTGTATTTGAAAAGTAGGCTAGTTCATAGAAACATCACAAGAAACCCCACAGCAGGGCTCTGACCGGGAGACATCTATTTGCTCACCGCCTCTGTCCGCATTCTGCCCCTCTGCCCTCAGATTTTCATTTTGGTGTTTGTTCATCAGCTGACCTAAAGTTGACAGAAGTCTACCTCTCCTGCTCCACCAAGTTTAGGCCATCAGAGTCCATTTTGCGTAGTAGTGTCTGGTTGCATACTATCTAATCATTTCCAGTGATTCCAGACTGCTTTGGTTTAAGGAGTCCTGCAGAAGTTTTTGTCCAGCTGCTGATATAACCAAACAAGGAAATAGTTGTGATGGCTGGCATCAATAAAGCTGCGGGGTTGGCATGAAGGAGAGTAAGCTGGCCCTGGTTACTTTGAAATTGCTTTGGACTTGATTTAATTCATGAACTTGCATAACTCAACTCCAAAAACAATTGGTGCTGCCAAGATAGGCAGCACTGTGCTAGAGCACTTGTAGAAGTTGCCACACACACACACACACACACACACACACACACACAAGATGTTCTAATGGTGTTTTTGACAGTTGCAAGAGACAGTGCAAGAGAAGCTTGTCAGAATATCAGGCTTTGCGTTAAGGATTTTGTTTTGCTTCGTTAAAAACTGAAGGGAGCAACCTGCTGTGCAAAAATTATTGTCAACGTGTTTTATGTTGATGATGCACATTGCAGTTGTATGTGAGGAGGAGCACAGCGTGTTCCCATGTGAATCTGCTTCTCCTTAAAAAACCAACAAACGAAATGCAAGAAGCAGCTGATTATAGGTTATGCGAGCTTCAAGCATTTTCTTACATTGGGTTTGGAGAAGAGATAAAAATGTGCAGATATAGAGATTATATTTATTTAGAGCTGCTAACTATTACCAACACACTCGCATGGCGTCATACATCAAAGTCAGAAGCACTTCTTCAAGTACATGACGTAGGCTTTTTATTTGGCACCCTGTTGCGTTTCTTAGGAAGTGGTCCAAATAACTTTATTGATGTTTATTTATGCCAGCTTCAAAATGAATGATGAAGTTATTGCACCTTTTTGCAAAAAAAACAATTGTTAGTTTTTTCTCCTTTTCCCATTAAAAAAAGCCACGGAAAGAGGAACACCAGAACCAAAAGTCCTCTACATATGTTCTTCATCTGGTGTGAAAAAGGCACTAAATCAACATTCTGTAAAAAAAAAAAAAAATACAATCTCAGCAGGCTGTGGGAGTTTGTGGCAGGGTTAAAAAACCTTGATGAGAACAGTTTGATGGGTCCAGTGCCAGGTTTATTATGCAAAGCCAAGCATCTTGGCACACAAAGATCATAAAAAGCCATTTCCCAAAGACTAGTCATAATGCTTGTACGGGGACGCAGAGAAGATGTCCAACTTGTGCAACATCTTTGGTTTTATTGGGATTGAGGGAAAAACGTACCAAGATTCAGAACTGGAGGAAGACCAGAATCATGTTGATCTGTATATTTTTCAGAGATAGATTAATAGTATGGCCAAGTTGCACAAAGCAGATGACCATTGCATGTTTTGGCTCCTCTTGGCCAAATGTGAAATCACACACACGCTGTTGCATAATATAAGACTGCATGACTTTTGCTATAGAACTATTGCTCATGGTGCCTATGAAAAGTTGAGCAACAGTTGAATGAACTTATGTGTTGCTTTGAGGTCCTAGAATAAAGTATTTAATAGGTGCAGGGGTGAGACCATTTAAGTCTGTGCCCTTTCAATAAACTAGATATGATTTCATCATTTAAAGCTTTAGGTTGTTTATGAGAGGGACAATTTCAGAGTGCTTTGCAAGATTACAAAGGTGTAGTATGTCGCCATTGCTATTCCTGAAAGCCAAAAACTTCAGATGTAATGCTGACAGACAGGTTGTTCTCTCTCTCCCTCTGCCCCTAAACAGTCATTCCTCTGAGCAGAGAGGAAACTGTGAATGTCCCTGTTGTGTAAAATGTGTTTGTGAGCTTGAAGATGTTGAGTGTGTCAACATGAAGGAGAGAGTGATGGAACATGTGTGACAAACGTGGCTGCTTTTTGCATTATGCGTAAAAGTGAGTGTACATACAGACTGTGCATGTGTCTGCAGCACAGATCAGACAGAGAAGGGGAAAAGGGGGAAATATAGCTTAACCGAACCTTGGAGTGGAACCAAAAGCCACAAAAGTAGGTCTGGATCCAACATCCCTGAGCACTGTAGAGACGTCTAGCAGAACAGAACAGAGCAGAACAGTGGGTCTATTCAAACCAAACCATTTTCCCCTGGCACCAGTTTAAATGGGTATAAAATGAGATCACTCTTTTTTGCCATCACAGAAATGTCAGAAAAAATTATATAAACAGAAAATAAAGCATTTTTTCCACCTTCCTCAAACAGCAGATGATTCCGGAGTAAGAGCGAAAGAACAAATTCACAGTATGATTCCACTTTGACCCTCTTTATGTCACCTCTCTTCTGTCATTCCTGTTTTTCAAATTTCTTTCCGACTATGGACTGTCAGGTAAAATTCAGGACTCTGAAAAAATTAGCTTGAACTCAAACATACACTTCAAGGACAAAGAAATCAACCACCGGGGAAGCCTAACAAGCCCATTCCTGATTAAACGTCTCCATGAGAGAAAACAGGTGTGCTGGCTCTTAGCAGTCACGGAAGGCTTGTATCATGTGGGCGCGTTGACAGTTTTGTTGTCATTACTTAGAATTCCTCATGGGGGCGGCAGAAACTACACACTATAGCTTTAAGTTAATGAGTACAACCTAAATAAAGTTCTTGACAAAATCCATGGCAGGGTGCTAAGTATTCAGTGTCTATATTTCAGTAGTTGAACTTCTTAACCTTATCCTTTTTGTTATAAAAATCATTGCTTAAATGCTTTTAACGTTTTATCATTGAGAATATGTTCGAAGCAACAAGGACAAAAACTGCATTCAGTGAGGACCACACAGAGATCCAAATGGGAAAAAGAATTGGTCACACATAATCTGCAGCCCTTAATCAAAACAGCACGATGAGCCAAAACTGTCATAACAGGCTACAGGATTGCCAAAATAAGACCAGTTAAAGGTGACTGAATGAACTACTGCATTTAACAAAATAATCTTTTTGATGTTTTGTGTATGTGTGTGCTATTTTCCAACAAATTGTCATAATTTGTGAGACTCGCAAGGCCGTGGGAAATTTCTGATCTTCAGATAACCAAAACAATATGCAACAAAGGCTCAGAAAACAAGCATGCCAACAATACTGGTCTAATACCGAAACTTAGTCTTTTCAGCACCAAATTTATTTAATTGCTCAAACATGCTCATGGAAGAACATCGGTATGTCCTCTTTTGTTTAAAAAAAAAACATCTCTAATTGTCTACTTTCAAGTTCTGGAATTCTCAGTAAACATGTGAGGCGCAACATTAGCTTTCATTCAATAATGCCATATGCTTTTGAGAGAAAGTAGGAAAATGTGATTACTTGGGAATTCAAGTAAAAGTTGGTAGGCAGCTGTCTGTTAAGCCCATAAGGTAATGTTCACACTATGATACTGCTCGCAACAAACTCCATAAACAAAATGATTAGTTTATTATTGTTATTGTGAGTGATGGTACAGAATGCGTTAGAAAGGGTTTGCTGGAATTTGTTTGGGATTTCTCCTTGGATTTATATAGTATGACAATGCAATTTAAAAAAATCTATTTTCTTAAATTATACTCGAATATTTGTAGATGTTTTGCTGCTTAGTAGGGCTGTGCAATTAATCAAAATTTTAATTGCAATTATGACTTTGGCTTTTAATGATCACAAAAGCAGAGTAATTGAGAAAAATTATTATTTTGCACATTATGTTTTGCAAGTGAACTCTTACTAGGGCCCGAGCGCCGACAGCGGCAAAGGCCCTATTGAAACTGAAGGAATTATTAGTGGGAATGCTGATTCAGCAGCATTCCAACTATTGTTATTCCTTTTGGCCATTTTTATTATTCCGTACGTTTTTTGGCTCTGTAACTTCTGCATACGTTCAGCTATTAAAACCATTCAACTTTTAAAATGTTCAGCTCTTTCAGCTAATGATGGGACTTCTTCAACTTTTTTTCTACTATTTATACTTTTTAAAATATTTAGCTTTTTAACACTTTTTTTTAAACATTGAAGTCAATGAGAGCATGCTTCAAATCCTTAAAATCTTCTTCCGCTCCCAAAAGATTCAGCTCCTTTGTACTTTCACCTACAGACACACACACTTTTCACACTTTTCAGTTTGATATCTTTTACAGTTTTTGTGAAAAAGCTGTTTAAGTTTAGTGATCATTTCAGGATTTTTCTGCGTTTCTAATGAGTGTGTGTTGGGGCCAGCTAGAGTGGATGATGTCATCGCCAGAGCACAGAGCCTTAAAAAATTATCTTTGTCCCTTCTCTATAAATTGCTCTCACGTCCACAATATCTACTTGTCATACACAATTTATACATGAAAACATAGGTATTTTTGTCTAGTTTCAGGCAATGTTATGTGATATGACTTATACTTATGGCTCGGTGAGCTTCCAAATGACAAGAGTTCCACATCTTCCTCCATTCGCTGCCCTGTTTAACATTCTCCACATTTCTGACCGAAACGCAGAGTGAACCACTTTTTTAAATCGCTGATATGCCCACATTTTTAAGTTTATCAACATAAATTTTAGATGAATATGTTCACAAAGGCCTTGTCATGGTCACAATTACATCATTTCATTGATACCCCTTATCGTTTTAGCAGTCTGAGTCTTTATTGTGTCTTTGAATAGCTCCAGTGTAGCACAGCTGACAGTTTCAGCAGGTGACACGCTCGTTAACTGATTAAAGATCAAAGAGATCTCATCACAGACTTCAAAGGGTGTTTTCACTGGTCATACGTTACCATGACAACACTTTCACAGACAGTTGAATTGACTACAGGCAGTAATATGAACATTAGTCTATATCTTTTGCGTTCCACTTCTGTCTGTCTGTCTCTCTCTGTCTGTCTCTGTCTGTCTCTGTCTCTCTCTGTCTCTCTCTGTCTGCCTGTGTCTCTCTGTCTCTGTCTGTCTCTGTTTCTCCCTGTCTCTGTCTGTCTGTTTCTGTTTCTCCCTGTCTCGGTCTCTGTCTGTCTGTCTCTGTCTCTCTGTTTGTTTCTCTCTGTCTCTCTCTGTCTGTCTGTCTGTCTGTTTCTGTTTCTTCCTGTCTGTCTGTCTCTGGCAGTAATATGAACATTAGTCTATATCTTTTGTGTTCCACTTCTTGTCTGTCTCTGTCTGTTTTTGTTTCTCTTCGTCTCTGTCTGTGTGTCTCTGTCTCTCTGTCTGTTTCTCTCTGTCTGTCTGTCTGTCGGTCTGTCTCTGTTTGTCTGTCTGTCCGTTTCTGTTTCTTCCTGTCTGTCTGTCTGTGTTTGTTTCTGTCTCTGTCTGTCTGTCTGTTTCTGTTTCTCCCTGTCTCTGTCTGTCTGTTTCTCTCTGTCACTGTCTGTCTGTCTGTCGTTTTCTTTCTATTTCCACATTTTAATCTCTGTTTCTCATAGCATTTGTAAGTCTTCCAGACTTAATCATAATTTCAGTTAGAAAATAAATGCTTTTATATATTAGTGGTGTTATTCAACTTTTTAATGAAATTCGTGTTAATTGAAACCATTCATACTTTTTGAACTATTCTCACTACTTCAACTTCTTCTTACTGATTTAAGCTATTCATCCAGTTTAGCTTTAGCAATTCAGCTATTCAGCATTCCCACGCATTTTCTGCAGGAAATGCATTTTCTAGTTATTATTCTTTTTCCTGGCAAAAGCCTTTTTGAGGGGCTTAACATATTGAAAAACTCACCAAAATTAGCGGTCGCATCAAGTCTGGTGAAAATGTTAACGTTAACGTAAACTCACAAAACTTGGTACACATATGTAGCATGTCAAGACATACAAAAAAGCTCATTAGAGGCATACCCTAACCCACCACTAAAGTCCACCATTTTGAATTGAAACTTAGAAATTAGTGTGATTTTGGCCATTTCCACGTCGTACTTTAACGAACTCCTCCTACAGATTTCATCCGATCAACTTCAAATTTAGTCTGTGCCATCTTAAGACGTTAAAGATGAAAAGTTATTAAAAGAAAATCTTTTCGTCATAGGGCATGGCCGTAGCGGGGCGGCCATTTTGTGCGTTTCGCCATCGAAACAGGAAGTGGGTGTAACTCGAGTGTATATTGTCCAATTGGCTCGAAACCTTTTATGATTCATATGACTCTAACTCTGAGGACATTTACTGGGCAAAATTGACTCAAAGTCATAGCGTCCCCTAGTGGCAACAGGAAGTAGACCTAAAAGTCAAGTTGCTATACTTTAACAAACTTAAAGATGAAGTTATTAAAAGAAAAACTTTTCGTCAAACGGTGTGGGCGTGGCGTGGCAGCCATTTTGAGTGTTTAGCGATGAACGAGAAAGTGGCTGTAACTACAGTGTACGTTGTCATATCTGCTTGAAATTTCCCACAATCAACAAGAGTCCAGGCCTGAGGACATCTAGTGGCCAATATTGACTTTTGGTCATAGTGCCCCCCGCTGGCAACAGGAAATCAGCCTTATATGACAAACGATTTACATGAAACTTATGTGTGGTCTACATGTGATACTGAGCCGCCCCCTATACTTTAACCACGCCCACTTACTCAGGTCATGCTCCCTTTCATAACATTTGAACCATTTAAGGTAGAGTCTTGTGTGAGGTGTCATTGAACTCAGCAGAGAGTTCCTTCTTCATTGGTGATGGTTTGGCCTGCCCCCTATGCTTAAGCCACGCCCCCTTTCATAACATTTCAACCGTTTAAGGTAGACCCTTGTGTGAGGAATCATTGAACTCAGCAGAGTTCCTTATTCATTGGTGATGGTTTGGCCCGCCCCTCTATGCTTAAGCCACGCCCCTTTCATAACTTGTGACCCGTTTAAGGTAGAGTTTTATGTGAGGTATCATTGAACTCAGCAGAGACTTCCTTTTTTATTGGTAAAGGTTTGTCCCGACCCTTATGCTTTGGCCACGCCCCCTGTCACAGCTAATGAACTGTATGACGTAGAGTCTTGTGTGAGGTATCATTGAACTCAGCAGAGAGTTCCCTTTTCATTGGTGACGATTTGCAATGTCTGAGTGCCGCGCAAATGCACGTCGCAAGGAGCGGCAACCGCCAGTAACTCTGACGCGTGCAGAGGCGCGAGGGACCGTCCAACGCTGCTTGCAGCTTTTATTTTGTCTTGTATTCTGCATGAATAAAAAGTTCAAACAGTAAAAGTATAAAGAGAAATTTTATGGTTCAAAGTGTTTTTACTATTGATTTCACTGTTTAAGTTCAATAATTGCAACATCTTTTCAAAAGACAATGAGTAATAGTGTTAAATAATCGTGATTTCAATATTGAACAAAATAATCGTGATTATGAATCTTTTTCCATAATCTTACAGCCTTACTGCTCAGTACCAAGGCAACTTGTCAGTGTGATCGTTTACAATGCCTTATGCATTCAGTATTTACTTTGATTTTGCAGCCCTGTCCAAGTTAAATATGATTCTTTTTAGCAGTGAGTCTCTTTCCTCCTAACTTCTCTTTTACATCTTCCCTTAAGAGATTTTCCATTTAGGTCAAAAGTTACTTTTCAATATAATGGTTGAATTGAATGAAGTCTGTTTGATTGCACCATAAATTCAGGAAATACCTCAAATTAGCATTATTTCAGTTAGCCAACTCATGTAATTAAACAGCTGAATCTCTTCTTCCTTCTCTCTCAGGTAGCAAACAACGAATTGTGTAATACAGCCACCACACACATTTCTAATATATGTTTTTTTCTTCCTATGTAGCTATTTTCCATGCCCTGTAAGTTGACATATTTCTGAAACCAAGCAAACCCTGCAGTGAGACACATTTAAACATCCAAATTGGCCTAAAAAATCTTTGTGAGTTGGGAGGAAACATACTTAACAACTTGACTGCAAGAAGGATTATTTAATGTTCCATCATTAGCTGCCAAATTAGGTGTTAATTAGTTTAAAAACATTCAGCAATATTAAATAGGAATTTAGTAATTACCCTTCATTTGATGCAAATTACAAATTCTTTTTTTGGTCATTTGTATTAACTTTAGGTGAAGGCTGTAGTTATCTGGGAAACAATTATTTTCAGTTAAGTAACAGTGTGAGAGGGAATCAAACCCAGATGGGTCTCTGGCACATGACAATGGATGGGAGCACCGCCAGGAAAAGAATTGATCACAAAACTGAATATTTTTAGTTCGTCTGTACATCTGTCAGATGCCCTGCCTGCTCTCACAAATGCAGTTTATTAAGTTAAAGGACTTCTTTGATTGGCATGACCACTAAGGGTTTGAACATGTAAAGACTGGAAACAAACTGAGCTTCTGTTACTCTACTAACGTGTTCATTTATGCTGCTTTTCAATGCTGTTTTATTCTATTAATTTCAAGCAGTCATAGATATTTAAAGAACGGTTCTTGACATTTTGGATGATGTTTCCATTTCATGATGTGAAAAGAATTTTGGCCCAGAACTTTAAAGCACACAGTAATATTTTAAAAATACACTTCTGAAAACATCATATATTTTGATCCACTGGGATTTGTTAACTGTCTGGATATTCAACTATTTAAGTGACATCACACCAGTCCAACAAAAGCATGGATCTCCATTACATTTATTTATAGAAAGCCACCAACAACAGCATGTCTAGGTAATTAAGGTCATATAGGGGTTGAAAGCTTAATAATGACAATGACAAAAAGACTGTTCAGAAGACACCATCTAAACTTGATCTATATATACACACATATTGATGAAAACAACATTTCTTTTTTTTCCTTAAAACAAGCAAACACAACATATCTCATGATCATTTTGGGGAACAATAAGCACTTTTTGAAACATCTATGTGTCTACGATGCAAAAGCTTCCAAAAGCACTTCTTAGTCCTGCTACATTTACCTGTAGTTTGTGTTAGTGTATGTGGTGTGTGTTTGTGTGTGTGTGTGTGTGTGTGTGTGTGTGTGTGTGTGTGTGTGTGTGTGTGTATGACAGTGCGACACATTTGCAGATATGATGATTTCCCCACAGACCTCACTCATTAAATGTTAGTCCTGAGCACTGTGGTGCTTCTCCCCTGGTGTTAAACACACTGAAAAACAATTACAAGTCTGGTGATCTTATTTTGGTAACACGTCTGATACTGAGAAACTCCCCTCAGATGATGTTTGTGAACAAGTAAATGATTTTATCTCTTTCTCGTAACTGTCCCCACAACTATTATTGTAATGTATGAACTACATGTTTTGATGATGTACAACATAACCACAATTACTATCTGGTTTTGCGCCTTTGAAGCTCTACAACCAACAAATGCTGTTCTTTAGAGAGTATGTGCATGGGCCTCATCGTAATCTTAAATCATCTAGAAGAACATAGCCATTCAGCCATAGATGCACACTACCAGATCTTCCACCATAACACTCAGCCATGTGACTTTAATTAAAGTTACTGATTTTCTTCTATCCTGACAAACCACACTTAGTGCCTTGTTAGTAATTTCTGTCATCAGCAGCCGACAAAAGGTCATATGAGGCTGAGAGGCGTTAGAGTGCAACTTTACTCTCGGAAACAAATAAATATACAGTACTATACAGCCAAATATCAACTTGAATATCAGCCCATTGACAAAAAAGCCTATTTATTATCAACACAGGAGTTTTCCCATTCTTAATAGGAGCTGAAGTATCTCTTCCAAGGGCATTATTCTTACCAGATTTTGTTTTCCTAGCTGAATGAATGGATTCTTTGTAGATCTTTGGGTTTTGTTTACATGTGTCAGTCTCTCCATCTACAGTTAGTTGCTATGCTGTAAGTCATGGAGGCACTCGTATAATAGTTACTTTAATACCACAATATCCAGTACTACAATCCACTCAAAACTGTAGTTATTATTTGAGATGACTTAGTGAAAATTACATTATTCTTCCAGTAAATCATTGAAGGCCATTTGTACAACATTATGTAGCTTTATAGGAACACAGATGGATGTTCTGTCTGTTTTAATGTTGTACTTAAAAGTAGCCTGAGGGTAACAGTCAACAAATTCAGTCAGCTGGATCTAACGTCTCCGTGGTTGCACTTGCAGGTCGTATTCTGGCATATCCTCGCAAATCACTCAGCCTCCCATTTGTTTGAGTTTGAGAACTGGGCTTGTGACCAGCTGGTTACTGGTTTTAATTTTTAAACTGTCTGCAATCATCTGGCGAGACATGTGAATAAGTAAAATGTTCCACTTCTTCACCAGCTACTGTTGACTTGTCATTAAGAAATGAGCTTTACTGCACCAGTAGAGTTGATCAGCTGGAAACCAGTCATAGGTTGTTGCCGTTGGACAGTGGATATGACTCTGTATATTCAATGGAGGATATGACTTAAAAGGACATGTGTGCAGAGCAAACTTGTCCTCACATGAACAGACGTAACATATGTATGTAAAATCTCCTTCATACAGTAGCAATAGACGGGGACAAACTTAAGTTGACTTACTTACTTAGTTGACTTTGTGGCACAGACATCTTTACAATATGCTAGTTACTAGGCTAAGTTGGCACATACCTTCCTATTCATTCCACTTTATTTCGGTTTTGAAATAGCTGCTGAGGTATACACTGCTGAAACAAACCTCACTTCTGTCTTCAGGTCACAGTTTGCCCTTACTGAGAGGCCACATAAAACATCCACATAGCCAAAGTAAATGGAATAGCAACACCAAAGCCTATTAATGAGAGCAGAAAAAGTCTAATAATTTGGTTGCACATCCCCTATAAGCGCACATTCTCCTACATAGCTGTTGACGGATTAACAAAGTACCTGCTAGCTGAGTAATGTAAAGACTTCTTGAAGCAAGACCTGGCTTAACTGAAGCTGACACAGTCATATATGAGTTGAAGCTTTCAGTCTGACCTTATTTCATCCACTCATGTTGAGTGGGAAAAATGTAGCTCCCGTCAGCAACTGAAGGCTTTAAAGGCTGTACAGTTTACCACTCTTATAGCCGCCGGGCCACTGAGAGGCATGTTGTTTCCAGACAGTGGAGGCAAAACACAGCATGCCTTGTCAGCCGAAGCTTTCAAAAAGTCATCGTGTTCTAGCCACAAGTATTATGACCATTTCTGCCGCAAGCTAAATAGATCCACGTAGTTCAACAATAGCAGCTCAATGCAATGGCCAGTGGGTGAGAGTCTCTCTGGTGTTGTCATGCCAAATATTTAAATGAATGAAATGTTAACTTATATACAAAAGTTACAACTTGTTTAGCATGTGCCAGTAAAGGAGATTTATTCCATACTTTTCAGACATTTTTCTGTCTCTTCACAAGTGGTATTGACAGGGTGTTTTTCTTTTTACCAAAAGTGACTCACTGTGGTCTTTCAAAAGCATTCCTCTGTTGCCCTCCATTTCCTGAATGACTTTTTTGGAATCAGTTAAATGCTGATTACGTGGAATTTATCATTTTTATTTCTAAGAGTTTTCACTTCGGTTGTGCTGTTTTTTCTTGTTTAACGTCCACTGGTAGTAATGCACATTGATATGAAACCCTGCAGTAGGCATCTGCCTTCACTTAATGAACCAAACACTCAGTTGAATTCATTCCAAGAGGGAGTGTTATACTAAAACAGAACAGAGGGGGTAAGGTACTTCAGCTTTGAATTATGTGATCAGCTAACTAACAAGCATAGTAGATGCATTACTTCATAAATTGAACAAAACAAGGTACTGGGGACGGTAATGACTTTTGCTCCACCTCTTTGAACCATAGATTCCATTGATTATGCAATTAAATGAAGCAGTCCTTGAGAATATAATACAATTCTCACATTTTGAACTATATTTGCATCTCTATAAGTGATAATGTGAGTTAAGTCCATGTGGGCTGTTCGGTGCGTTTTCCTCTGGACATGTGGAGGGCAGTAGTTTAAGCAAGCTATGATACAGCTCTATGAATGTGAACTGTGGTGTCAAACTCACTATGTTACTAAGTTGATCTCAGGGGTTTGGCGATACGCCCTTTAGGACATAATATATGCCATCCATTTATTGCTATGATTAAGTTACAGCTAAGGAGATGACCTTTGAAAAGAAAATGCAGGCCCATAAATGCCAGCAGGAAAAGATCAACAAATAAATATAATTTATATGAAATCAACTACCCCATATGTATTTCATAGTTGTAATAACAATATTCCTAGCGCTAGAAATGCCCTTAAGTGAAAATGAACAACCATTCTGAATTAACATGCTTATTTGCACTTTATTTAAACGCTATGATTGCATAACCCCTTCCCTAACTTTTCATTGCCATCCATGGTTTTATTATATGCGTGTCTTTGCAGCAGAAGTAAATTAAACATGTTGTATAACTCTCAGGACACCACAGGGTGAAAATAAGGTAAATGAAAGAACCTGTGGAGCCTCTCAGTTGTCAGGACTCTATATGCACGTTTTATGATGGAACCTGTAGCCTCTTTCTCTGCTGCCTGTCTCCTGATTATGTTCTCAGGTTACCAGTGATCCATTGGAACGCTAACTGTAAGTGAAACTGATGACAGCCTGTAACATTGAGTGACAGCTTAGAAAGATGGGGCACCAAAGGTTGGGTGGATTTGCACAGGCACTACATTTATTCATGGAAGACTACAGATAGAAGGTACGCAGCACGAGTGTTAGCACCTGTGTTAGCATCTTTGTAATCAAAAAAGTGGGTGTGTGCATGAGTGTGAAAGCAGGCCAGTGTCCTCTCACCTTACGCAGCCCTGTTGACTGCAGCTGGTGAGAAGGGAGCTTGTAGTGTTTTTTATTGATGTAGCAGATCCCAAACTGCCCTCCAAGGGACTGAGCCGAGCCTTGGATGGCTCGGTGGAGAGTGGCAGCCTCAGCTGCTCTCTTTTATGAAGACCATCCTCCGGGCATCTAGCTGCCTTTGGGGACGCCTCCTTTGGGTTTGAGAAGGGGCAGCTGTGATGGAAGCTAAAATGTTTTTCCTCATGCACCATGAACCCCCATGTGCATTTCATACAAACAAACAAATGCATGTCGTGTAGAGAGTTGCATGCACATATACACACATATACACACACACACACACACACACACAGTACACTGATACTGCCAGCTGAAGAACTCTGCAGTTATAGTTCAAGTTGTTATAATTCACAAATCTTTGCCTTGTATCTTGCCAGAGGTAAAATAAGTAACTGAACGATAAGGCTGATGCAGAAACCGTTTACCACCTGGTAGAGGACACTTCCTATTTTAATCTGATCACTTGTATCAGTGTTTAATTAAGATCAACTTGAACAGTTTACAAAGTGTGATGCACTGCTGAATGTCTTTTGTCAGCACAGCACAGATGGGAATTTCCTGTGTCAGCTGTTACAAGGGCTGGATATCACCACAACATCTGTTTTATAGTATCTCTCTGGCAAAATGTTCTCAGACTTGCCAACATGTTGCCATAGTCACCTACTACATCTAGAGCATAATAAGCACCTCAATCCCAGACAGTCAGGCTCACTGCACTAACCTAACCCTCAGTAGGCTGATAGAATATCCAATTGCTCAGTTTGCGAAGTATTTGGGGGAGATGTCACAAGAGGTGTTGTGTGGCCTTAGTCCCTGACTTAGTTCACTTTCTTGTCATTTAAAAGCCACCATTAGCTGTTTGTATGGCCTTACCACCTGCTGTCCCTTCCTCCTGAGTTGAAGCCATCATATATCTAATCGGATTAGAGAGAAAATTTGCCCCAGCATAACTCCACTTGCTCTAAGACTGCTTGGCAGATCATACTGGTCATGTATTTGGCTTACACTTTAAGCACAACCCTTTTCTCAGTCCCCCAGTTACTGATTCATCAAAACCTCATACATGGAAACCCTAAGACCGTTCTTAGATGTAACTCCAACTGACCCAGCTGCCGGGCTGCGTGTGTGAGCAACATACACAGGGAGAGTTCCTCTTTTATGAGACTGCTGTGCTGCATCATATGGGTTAGCCTATTTAGATCTAGACTGTTGGCAGGGACTCTAAGAAGGGGCTTAAGAACCACATTTAGTTGAAAGAAGAAGCACTGCTGGGGAATCTGATCACTAGAGAAAGTGGTATGGGCAGTCCATTTGCCTTTTGGTGTTTTTTACTCTGTATTGAGACAGTGGGAGTGTAGGGAGGACAGTGAAGACACAGGAGACAATATTCTGGTAGGATCTGATCTGAGGCCAGAAGGGTTTCGGTTCCAGAAACCAAAGCAACTATCTCTTGAAACAAAGAGAAAAGAAATTACTGAGCTCCACGCTGTATTTTTAAGTTACTGGAACTGACATTTAGACATGCATGCAGAAGTTGTCTTAGATTGTGGTTTTCAATACTATGATGGGTAGCTGGGAGAAACCTATGAGTGACTCACGACTGGAAAAGTGGAGCAACTCCCAACTTCTTTCAGCTCATTTCTGGTTGATATAGTAATTACATATGTCTAATAATTCATTACAATGCCAGTCATGATGCTTGAGTTACATACAATATGTACTTTAGTCTGAAGAAGAAAAAAGAAATGTGCATAATAAATCCCAGTGAGAGTAGCTGGAGTTCTGTGCCTGACATGTGCTTTCAATGCTAAAGGTATCTTTGAAACACGCTGGACTCTTTGTTCCCAAAACATGTTTTCATGCTGTGGTGTTTTTTTTAAGATCTAGTAGGTTGATCCTGTAATATAAAATAGAAACAGAATTTCTAACAACCGATGCTTTTCATATAGATTAATAACATTAAATATCACTGTATCTTGTCAATGCTTCTTCACTTTAGAGCTCAATAATATTAAACAATATAAGAAATAAAAGATATAAAAGGACAATATGTGAAACTGAAAAAAGGTTTAAAAGTTTACAGGAGGGATGGAAAAAGTCTGACGTCTAAAAAACGTGAACGTGTATGTTCAAAAGTTGTTTGTTGTTAGTCGTGCAACAGAAAACTCAGATAGGACAGATAGTCTAGCTAGCTGTCTGGATTTAACCTGCAGAGATCTGAGGAGCAGTTAACCATAGTCCTCATAAATCCACCTGAGTTTAAAATTGCAACACAAAAAAAACGTAAGGTAATGGACATCCAGCTAAAAAGAGTGAAATCCAGCGGAATTTCCGGCGGCAACGGAGCAATCCCGGAAGCGGAACATCGTGGATATAGACCATGTCACCTTAGATGTGTTAGAGACACCGAATATCAGGGACAGATACAATGTTTTTCATACACTTTTAAACAACTGCACACTTGTAAAGCTGTGTGCCATTTTTATGACTTTTTGGCTCCCATTATTTGTCTATAATCACATCGAGCGCTTGCTCATAATCAGAGCTTCTATTAAACCCACTGAGCGAGCAGCTCCATCTTGGGTTCCCACCTTTCTTTCTTATTTGCTGACACGGTCTCTGATGGGTTAGGGTGGGATTCAAGCCCTGCAACAGCTAGAAGGTGATAATAGGTTCTGGACAGGGGTCATGAAACCCTCTGGAGGCACAGGCAGCTGTCTCGCTTACGTGTTCATCTTATCGGACCCAGTTGGGTCAGCTGCGTTGACAACAAAGAGGACTAGAGGGACATCTATGTTGTGCTGGAGAGGTATCAGATAACCAGACGCCTATGGTGACGTTAAAAGGGCAGCGCAGATGGGGGTCGGATAACGAATGTCATTTCACTTTCCGGCCAAATATGATCATTTATAGGGTGGGAAAGCTGGATGTGAATGGAGGTACCGAAATGAAATGGAGATTAAAGCCCAAAATACAATGATCGTAAACACTAGGTGTCTTCCACAGCGATACTATTGTTGAAGGATTTACAACTGTGGTTTTTTTTTTGATTGATGTTGTTTGAAGTTGCATCATATTATTAAATTCAACAGATTGCCAGTGGAATATCTGCTTTGTGGTGCAATGTAACTGCTGCTTGAGTACAGTACATGTATTATATATATATATAGTATATAGTATTTCCGTTATATGTTTCTGTGTACTTCTGCTCCACTATTTTTCAAAGGCAAATAGACGTTTTACTCCACGACATTAATGTTACAGCTGTATAGTTACTAGTTACATTTTAGATTAAGATTTTACATAAGAAAACATATAATGAGCGCATATATACTGTACAATAATATAATATAATACTGTACTGTGTACTGATATAGCTCAAACCATCTAACCGCAACAGCATATAGTTAGAATTATAAGTAAATAAGTAAATAAATAAATCATTAAATTCAAAGCAGGCATTTCTAACTTATTTTTTTTAAGTTAACCTCTGGATCTGAGGAAAAGCTGTAAAAAACAACCAGCAATTAAATATCAGTACCAGGGATGTGGATCGTACAAAGTGAGTCGACACAGAACTTGGAACTAATGCTGGACTCGACACAGACTCATTCTGTTGAGTCATACTGAAACTAGCCTTGTGCTTTCAGTGATGGTTTAACAGCATGGAGTGGAAAGGATTTGGTTATTTGAATATGGCTATTGTGAAAGAGTCTTTAGAACAATATAAGCTCTATTTTGAAACAACTAATTGCTGAAATTGTCACCATAGTGCATAAATTACACAATAATTCAGCCAACAGCAGCATTATTAAGAAGAGTTTGGCATTTTACCAGAGGTAACCACAACCAGATGTGACTATATTATGTAAAGGGCCTGGTAAGGAATGGCCTAACAACCAGCTGTTTGTTTCTGCCAAGTCTTTGTTCACCTAAAACTCCTTCGGAGATTCAAAGGATTTGCAAAAAGACATCCATATACAATAGAATATTTGAAGAACTACTTTGGTTACTATATTTAAATAAGCTCCAACATCCAGCTCAATAAACAGCTAAACATCCTGTGAAAGCAACCGATTTATGTTTAAAATAATTATCTTCCATGACAGCACAATGGGATATGAATGTTGGAAGGGTTATTTCAGTTAATATGTTTTGAAGTTTAAAATAAATACAGCTAAACATCCTGAGAAATCAAGTCATTTATAATGTGGAGTCTCTATAAAAGGCAGTAGTAACATGTGGCTCAAGGTCCTACACAGTCCATCACCCCTGGGGGATTTTAGGTGCAGTAATTTCAAGAAATGTTGAAGCTCTGTGTGTTCAAGCTTGTCAGCAAGGTGACAGACATCTCCAACAGGTGGGAAGGATATAAAGTAGGGGGGAGTATGAACTCTTTTATCCCGGCACAGAGGGAGAAAGTGGTGTCAGAGGGATTGCCCAAAATAACTTGCCTGGTGTCTGGACAGTGGTGATATGATGCAGAGCTAACAGGCGAGAGAGACGGATGGGAAGGGGCCACAGGGCAAACTGTAGGTGCTACAACAAGGGGCATCCCAGGACTGACTTTCAGCAAAGACAATGTCAACGTTAAAACTGGCAATAGTTTTTGTATTCTGCTTGAGGCAATGCAATTGTAATGCAATTAGAAAGAATATGTGTACTGGGAAAAAGGTTGTGGCTTTTTATATTAGGAGGAAATATCCTAATCCAACTTGGAAATGGTTGACATCATAATCACTAAAATACTGAGCACACTGTAGCACACAATACATGTTCTGGGAGTCATTTCAGGAGGCGTAGGATTATTAGTCCGAGAATTCTGAAAGACTTCCTCACAAAAGGAAAAAAAATTGAGTGTATTATATCCATTTTCTCTGTTTTGCCTGAGTCTAAAGCCAGGCTAGCAGCTCTGTGAGGCTGTACTTCGACACAGGTTTGAACTAAATGTTAATGCCAACGTGCCAACATGTATGGGTATGCATGCAAACATTTGGTAATTAACACCAACTACAGCTGAGGATAATGGGAATGTCATTAGTTTTGCAGGTACTTGCTTGTTAATTAATATTGGACAAATTCAAATGTTGACGTGATGATGGCACTAGATGAGGCTAAGGGATTGTTTTGAATAAATAATCCCAGACAATGTAAGCTTCTGTGTCTCATTTGCTGTATTGGCTTTCATGGCCTTTTCAAACTAAGTACAGTTAGTCTTTTGTTGGAACTTGTTTCTTGGGGAGTAAAGTACTGAGTTCTGTGAGAGATTCTTAACTCTGACATTTTGACCTTACAAAACTACAAACCCGCCACTTCCTGCCTAATCTCCTTTGCATCTTCCAGCCATACTGATACTGCTGACCTGCACTTTGCCTATATTAGCTGACTTATTCTACTGTGTGAATTTCGTGAACTGTCACATTTTGAATTAATCAAATGAGCACTTAAGCACTTCCAGGATGTGTGCAGTGAAAACATAGCCATTCATGGGTGAATGTATTTCCAATGCAAATATACACTGCTGTAGTTTCCTTTGACACATTATGCCTGGACAGGCAGGGAAATGTATGATGAAGAGATATTTTCCTCGACATCTACATGTAACTGAACAGTATGTTTGTGCTAATGAATTGGTTGGCCAATTTACAGTAACTGACAAAAACTGATTTTAATTTCCTTCCCCAACCATATTCTTCTTATTCTTATTTTAAGTGCACTCTGGACACTCTAGATAGATGCATCCACCCCCATGCAGACCAGCAGTTGTACGTACAATTGTAATTCCACATAAGTCTTAAAGTAAGCCTCTGTAACTCCAGCACAGAAGACTTTATTGTAGCTTTTAAGAATATTATCACCCTGTAAATGCTGTCAGGTCTACATTATGATTCATGGTTATTATTGAAGAAATCAAAGGTCCAAATCCAAGAGGATGTCTTCACTTTAAGTCCAGAAATCCCAAAGTATGTTGTTTTTGTAGACGGTGAGTTGACTATGTCTAGGTAGATGGATGATAAAATTATATTATGTTGTATGTAGGTTTGATGCGAGCAACGTGTCACGATTTTGTATCTTTGTTATCAGGATGATTGACACCAATTTTGTTCCCAGTTGGAATGAGACAGATGATTGTATCTGCGGTAGACACTTTTGTTGGCTACTGTACTGTAGACATAATCATAGTTTTTTTATGTAGCACATTCAAGGGGAAGGGAAATACACAGCAGACACTTTAACTCTATCCCCTGACCTGGTATGAATGCATATACTGAAAACAAGCCAAGAAAACCAGAAGATAAGAGTTCCTAGAGCCATGCTTTGTGCGACTCCCAACTGACACCATTCCTGACTTTTACAAAAACTCATTAAGCTTCTCCCCAAAACACTGATAGCATGTAAGTTAAATGAGTGGAATATTAGTAAAGACACACTTCATAGAATAACCCAGATGATTTATAGTAAATCCTTTTACAAACTGCAAACAGTCCTCCAAGAGTCATTGCTCTACAAAGCAGGTTTCAATGAAAAGATGAAAAAAGCAGTAATGTCTCAGTAACCTTATCAGCATTTCAAACCAATAATAAGTATCACAAATTTGAACACTTTCATGCCAATTCGTCCTAAAAAACTACTACTTTTCTTGGCAGGATGGAAAAGCGTCTGAAACAGATCATACGCCACTAAAACCCTCCACTGAAACCCATAACAGGGAAAATATGTTAGTGGGACAAAAGCTTTTTAAGGACTGATGCCAATAGTATGAAGAAACACTTAAATGATATATTACATTACAAATGATTCATATAAGGATTTTGAGAATTCATACCAAAAAAATCATACCAAAGGCATTATGTTAGAGATGAACTAAAGAGTGGATTAAATAGAGTATTAGACTTAAACTTTACCTTTAAAGTAGTGAGTCATTAAGATAACATACCATTTTATGTACAGTAGCATGGTCAGAAGTGTGTTAACATATAACTGAAAATACACAGAAGATTTATCCTGAAGTTAACATAAAGAACTAGTAGGACATTGCGCAAATGTGCTGCTAAGAGAAGTGTCTGCCCTAATGAGTCATAACAGTGGTCAACAAAGTAAACCCTTCCCAAAGCAATTTATCCAGCAGCTATGAGCTCCAATTCCTCAGATCAGCCTAAAGCATGATACAACAGAAGATTAAGAAAGAAATGTAGATGTAGCTGCAAACAGCAATTTCATATTCAAACCACTCATTGTATTCATGTCCAAGTAGAGGAATGAAAAATTTAAAAAACAAAATCGATGAACTATAAACACTCTAAATATGGCAAAGATGATCTGTAACTCGTAAGTATTCAGAGAGTTGAATGGATCTAGTGTTTCCACCGGCTTAGTCATTAATACAACTGCAATCTATTAGACGTTTGGTTTTCATTGGCTTTCATTGCCAGTAGTGTTGTCTGTTTCGATGAAACTGTGTGGTGTGCATATTCAAAATAGGTTTACTCACAGCTCAACTAATTCCATGACAATCACACGCCAATATTTGGTACTACTATATTTGCTAAGCTAATATTTCCCATTTAGAACATACCACATCACTTAAAGGGGCTGTATTTGACATTCAGAACATTGATATAGCAGCAAACATATATATAGTTGAGATATAAGATATAGTTGAGTAATGGCGACCTGAGCAGAGAATGAAGCCACACACTCCCTCTGTGTGTGTGGTAATTTGATCCGTAACACGTTCTTTGTTTTGATAGCCGGCCCGCACGCGTGCATATTAGTTCATGTGACTGTGAAAAAAATTTAGGTATTTAACATATGTGGAGGAAAATCCCAGCCAGCTGTTTTTTGGCCTCAGTGGTTTCTATAAAATGCATTTGCAAGAATGACGACATTTTTTAGTACAAGTATGAAGTGAGATGGATCTCATCTGTGTTTGTGCATACAAAATCTTTATCAGCAAAGTTGAGTGAGCCAGATCATCATTTATCTGCAAGTGTCAATTATGACTATCAACTATGACTATCAGATACATGTAGAGGAGTGAAACGTACATTTCCTGCTGAATTCTAAACTCAGTGGCCACTTTATAAGGTACACCTGTGCCATCAAATACAACTGTTCTGATATATATATATATATATATATATATAAAAAAGGTCTACTTTTTTAATGCCTATGTTCAGTTTTTGTTGACAGTCTAATGGAGGTGTTTATTAAATTGTGTGTTACCACTGAGGCTATAGTTAGTGATGGTATTGGACTGCATCATATTGAAAGGCATTTCTAATATTCTGCCTCCTTTGTATATGTAAATGAGAAGGACACAACTGAAACACCTCTCAATATTATGCTGTCTAGTAAAACCACCCTTTATGACCTCAATAATAGGCAGAAACATAATCAAATTTCCAAATTCCTGCCAATGTCAGGAAAATTATAAACTTTGTAAAGATCGATGTTATGGCAGGGCTATAGTATTAGATTACATTCAAATTGTACTACCTAAGAAAGTGGTAAATAAAAATACAAATATAACAACTGGACTTTACAGTAAATGTGCTGTCTACTAAGATGCTGGTGGTGAACAGAGAGGAGCAAGGAAATTACATTCTAATACATAAATGGGGAAATCATATTTTCACTATAATAAATGTACACCAACATGTAGCCCAGGACAGACACAGTAGCTATAATGTTCCCTTTAGAAACACGTTACTACAGTGAGTTTTCATCGGGGATTATTAGGCTTCCATAACAGAATGATGACATTAAAAAGGGCGGCGGACCTATTAGCTTATTGTGTTTTACACGGCTTAGTGAACTCCACTCCCATTCACTGCGATGTGTTTGACAGACGACGGTGAACGCGGAAGGAAATATGAACCTGAGCTGCACGAAGCCATCACACCCCCTTCTCTGAACACCGCTGACTCCAACCGACACACACACACACACACACACACACACACACACACACACTCACTCACTCACACTCACTCAGACACACACAATTGACATACGCTGAGCACAACAGCACAGCCACACAGAAGACCAGGGAGAAAGTGCCTTTTACTCGTTTCTGCAATATTACACCGCGCTGCCTGAATGTAACGCGACAACACTGAACGACTACGCCGACCGGTGAGTACTTTCTTTTTTCTCCATTTATTGGAACAATAATATAGTCGAAAGTGCAAATAAATGTATAGAAAACGAGACTTACAGTCGTTGCGCAGCACAGGGATCATCTATGACATAAAAGTCACTGTAAGACATTCTATTTGCCGACAAAGCTGCATTGACATGACATGGCAATTATGACATTTCTGGGCACAAATAGCGACTGGAAACAACATCTGACCCTCAGAGGTCAGCCATCGCTCGGAATGTTCTCCTGATGTGATGTCAAATAGGCTAGCCTACGTTATAATGACAGATTTATTATTTTCTGTCACGCTTGATTGATGCGTCATTATGCATTATGGTGCACATGAGAAGAGGAAAGTCCAGGAGGATGCACCGTCTATCCCATCCAGGACATGACCCCACTCATTGGCTTTGACATGCTTTTCTTTAGAGTAAGGTGCCTCTCTCACTGATGTCATTTGAACGAGTGTAGTGAACATATCTGTGAAGTAAGGGTTGAATAATTTGCTGGAAGCTCAGCAGTGGTAGTAGTCAACATTTATTTCGTGAACGTTGTTTAATGGTTCAGTAATTTCCAAAGTGCACCCTCTCAGAGCACCGGAGGACTTAAGGTGGAACTCAGTAACTCTTATAAGAGTTGTTTAACTTCACCAGTTGGTTTTAGTGGTTAGCCCAATGACTGGGAATGACTGTTGTGATTGCAGGTTTCACACATGGTTTCACCCAGTTGTCCCTCCACCTACACTGAAAATATTTTCCACACAGAAATTCTTTGTAAGTTTTTCTCAAGAAATTCTCAAGTAAAGTTTACTTCCCAATAAGAGTTTTTTTTTTTATTATCAAAAATGCTCAAGTAAATATTACTGGCAATTCTCTTTCTTAAGGAACAAGATGTACTCATTCTTTCTTAGTAAATTTCACTTATAGTCTACCTTAACATTTACTCACAAACCCATATACAAATGATTGTTTTTCAGGATTATTTAATACTTTTTTCTTTACTTTATTTTGAAGAATATATAAGTAATATTTATATGATATTTAATTTGTCTTCCAACAGCGGTTCAACAGCTAGTTACTTACTCACAACATATACAGTTAAACATTAGTAGACAAACATTTCTATCAAAAGCTGCCAAAACAATTCACTAAAAGGTGAACATTTACAGAGATAAAATGTCCAATGAAAGGCTCAGAAGTGTAACTTTAAAGTACAACAGCCTTGCACAAAATTTAAGTGCAATTAGACACATTACCTTCTTCCAAAAGGTCTTTCAAATTGAAAATCTTCAACAGGGAAATCCAACAACAAATGTTACAGTTCACAATGTGTTGTGCAATGGCTCTTTCTTGAGCTGGATGTACTGAAAAAGCCTTTGTCAACGTTTAAAGTCATCCTGAACCTCTTTTCCCTCAAAGATTCACATGTGGGCAGGAGTGTGTCCTTGTTGCATTTCCACTGGTGAACACGTTGAGCATAGTTTTCTTTGCTGGCATCTTGTTAAAAAAAAAAGAAATGAAGCTAATTGTTTACCACCACGGGCAGGATTAAAAAAAACAACAGGTAACAACAAGTAACAACTGAGAACTATGGCATCATGTGAGGAGCCTGCATTAAGTGTGGGAGTGGGCGCGATTTGCCCCGTCTGCACCCCCGCAATATCCACAAATCATATTTTATACTTAAGTCATATTTTATATTTAAAACAGAAAATGTTTACAAATGTCCATGTTTGAATAAGCCACTGAAGATATTATGGAGGCCTAACGTTACTGTCTGCAGGATCTTGGTGAAAAGAGTGAAACAGAAATCAAATAATTCGCTGTTAAATCCTTAAAAAGTTACTTATATTAGCTGCTAAATAAGTGTGGCATTTTGGCTAGCAGTATATAGCATGTATGAACTCTTACAAGTTTTGTCAAATTAAAAAGTAGCAGCAAGTGTTACGTGTGAAAAGCAGGCACGTTTGCAGTCCGATAACTAGCTAGCAGGCTAAACTGATAGCTAATGCTACTGCTCAGTATTCAGTATTTGAACAGTGAATAAGGCAACCAAGCCAACAGCAACATACAAAGTTAATTAAGCCTATAACCTACCTATATCGCTCCATATCTACAAATTGTCTCTCAAATGAGTGACCACACTGTCCTTCGGTCAAAGCTCACTGTGTTCCAACCATAGACTGTTAGTCTATGATAGAAACTAACTATAGAAACAACTTCTTTTGCAACCGCATGTGTCGCCCCCTGTTGGAAATCAGATAGAATGCAGGTTTAAGGCACTTCCGCATTTGCATCACTTCGCTGAACCGGATGCTCTGTCCATTAATATTTATGGTCTATGGTTCCAACATGTCTCAGTGCGTCTCTGAAGGTGAACAACGCTAACGTTCCTCTGACGTCACATGCTGAGTGCCCGCGAGGTTGCCATGCTCACTCCTATTACCCTAGTACATTTTACTTTGTTGTATCAGGTCAATACAATAGTTTAGTTCATATTTTTTGGCATGAATGATCACATTTACATATAAAAATGAAGATACAAACTTACAAACAATCACCAAGTAACACATTACATAATTTGGTGACATTTTAAAATAAAGGCACCAAAATAACAATTTCTTGTTGAATATATACGAGCAATCAGGATAATAATTACAGGGCCAACAAAATCATTTGTTTCAGTGTACTGTAAACAGCTACGATCTTGAACCAAGCCCAACAAGTCATATTTAGCGTTAAGAATAGTCTCTTACACTCAAGTTTCCTGTAAATGCTTATCTCTACGGGTTTTGAGGTCAACATTAAACTATTTCTGGTGTGCAGTGATGCAAAAAAAAAAAAAAGTTAAAAAACAACATTATGCCATTTCCTGTTGGACTACCAGATCCTGGTTAAGGTTGATCCTTTTAAGCAAACACTAGCTGCACAAAAGGTACAGACCCAATGAAAAGGTGTGTCCATATTAAAGTATGCTGGCACGTATTGAAGTAGCATGACAGAACATTTAGTTTTGTTTTCAGTTTTGTGTGTGCCACCTTCCTTATGAGGATATACTGATCATTTTAACTTACTATGTGGCTTAGAATTGTTGCCCACATTGACATGTACAGTAGTGGTGTAATTTCTTTAGAGAATAAACTGAACACTTTAATGTTTGCATGTTTTGGTGGTGTCCCTACAGCATAAATGAAAGCATTCTCATTATATAACATCATATTTAACAAGATAAACACCAACTGTGTCTCAAGCTCCATGCAGAGACTTTAAAGAGAGGAAAACACAAACCACTGTACACATTTTAGATAAAAGATCTATATCTCATCACTGCCCCGGCTGTTACCAACTGACCAAAATAGAGAGGACCTTTAGCTGATGAGTTCCCTCTTGTATGCAGCAGAGTTCCACAAACGTAGTGATGACAGACAGCTGAGAAGCATGTTGATGTGAGGATGACAGTGATGTATGCCATTTTCCAGGCAAATCTAGCCTAACAGTGGCAGACTTCAACAAACCGTTTATAAACAGTTGATTAAGAAGAACAACTTTTAAAAATTGAATTAAATGATGAAAAGCAGGACAGATCCTTCCAAACATTGAGGAATATTGAACTGCCTGCTAGTATACAGTGACCTGCAACTGGGATCATGTTATCATTAAACCTGTGGCCATGTTCAATGCCAAGCTGAATGATTATCTGTCATTGTAGGCGATTAGCGAAGAATAATGTTGCAGGAACTCTGCATGAAGTCATCTATTTGTCTCTCTAGCAGTTCAGTAGCTCCCTAAAGACAAACAAAAGTCAGCTAATACTCAGTCAAACATAACTGAATGAATCAGACTATTCAGACGACGAAGGAAGCTGAAAGGTTTATCTTATCCTGAACAGCTCTGCCAGTGGCTTTGCTATCCATTAACTGCTTCAGCATGTGAAGTGTCTTGAGGGAACACTAAGATGGACCGCCACATTTCAATAACCAAAGATTGTGCCAATGACAGTTGCTGTGGCTTTTCTGAAATAGCGAGCGGGGTGTCTCAGGGGCACATATAGATAGCAAATGTGATTCCAGCTGCCACTGTGGCATCCATGTCTTAATGATAGGGCAGTTGATTGAGTGGAGTTTTTCTCCTTGTACGCTTTGAGCTGTGTATCGTGTTGCTGGACCATTGTTGATCAGAGATACTATTTAATGTTACAGCAAAAAACAGCTGATGAGGATTACACAGCTGTTGCTCCATACTCCAACAGAGGCTCTTAATCATGCGAGTGTGTGTGCGCGTTCTTGAACTTCTATCCATGTGAGAACTATTTTCGGTTTGATTCTGTTTTACTATTTAAAACACATCCATTTACCATGCTGCTAATGTGTTTTCTATATTGCAATGTTGAAGACCTGCTTTTCTGGTTCTGCATGCTGTTCCTGTTAATATGTTGTTGTTACTGGTAAAATAAGGTCACCAAGATTGTCGATTAAGAGACCAGTCAACAAGATATATATTACACCTGATGATACAAGCATTAGATAATCCATTACAAGGAGGCCAAGTAATAAAACAATGAAAACCCCCCCGGGAAGACTGGAGTTAGACTTTAAACCAGGAAGGTTGTTGTTTTTCTTGGTGCTCCCGTTTGTGACTGCATCATCAAGTGTAGGATTTGGGACAGAGTTGACAATCGTGATGGTATTAATAGTAACATCATTTCAGTGATTGACAACCACATGGATAGAGTTAGGCAGTTGATGAAGTGGTTAGTTCAGTGTGTCAGGATGTAGTAAAAGGTGAGAAAGCAGACGTAAAAAGTCCTCCAAGTCCTTAAAGTCCTCGCAAGTATAGTTAGACACATGTACTGTGTGTGCATGTGTGGCAGTAATTGTGTTTGTGTGTGCAAACCTAGTAGTGAGTGATTAAAGACCGAGCTTCCCAGAGCCTTTTAGACAGGCTGAAATCTCAGTGATTAGGCTGCCGACCACACAGTGTGGAGCCGGGACAGCTGCAGCCGTTTATCAACGGAGCGTTCAGAGAAAACCTATTGAAACCGATCCCACTGTTCAATTCTACTAACTAGTTTATATACTGAATACAAAATGCAAGGACAGCACTTTGCTTGCCCTCTCTTACACAAATATACTGTATACAGTCATAACAATGCTACTTTGACTGGGGAACCTTTGTATAGCTGTTTTGTATACAGTTTCTTCTGACAATTGTTCAAAACGAAACTATTTTCATCCCTATGAAATGTCTGAAGCACAGATTTGTTGGTTTCATTACAGCTATTGCAAGAAATGTAGAATAATCTGTTACAATTAAGTTTTCCACCCTCAAGGCCAACTTCCTCTGCTATATAGAGCAAAATAAAGAAGGTTGTTACAATGTATTTATTCTACTGTTTACCTACCACGTGTTGGAAACGGGCACATCTGAATGCCATTCTTGAAATTTGCAGAGTAAGCTAAATTGACGGTCTGTTGAGGCTGAACCTTCAGGAAATTATTCTCTGAAAGCCAAAAACAACAAGCTGCCAGAAATCAGGAGAGTGGGAAGTTCATAGAGCACGAGGAGGAGGCGGGGGAAGATGGACCCATTTCAATACTCTCCAAAATAGTAGCGAGGATGCACACTGGGCCCATTATGTGAAAATGTGCGCTGATTTTGAAATCCCTGTCATGTGTAGTCGGCAATTTCCTTCTTCCAAAGCCCCTGAAGATGACTCTCATGATGAAAGATCAATTATTTGATCCCTAGCATTTACTGTACTCTGAGGATGATATGTCATAGATAATGCCTTGTGGACTTTGGACAGAACGAGACGCTGCTACTATAGAGGAGTCGAGAAGTGAAAAGTATACTGAGGTCTGAGTGCATTGAGCAAGCAATCCAAAGTGAGCATCTCTCTGGTAGCAGAACCACATGCAAATGTTACATGGTGAAGAAGTAGCTACAGAGGAAGTAAACTATTTTCCTATTTAGATTGTTGTAATATTTTACTTTGGACTAGTCAAGTGTGAGATAACAGTAACCAGTGGATCACAAGGCATATAACAACCAAGCAAAGACTAGATTAGACCAGTCTGAAATTTTCTGTAAAGACTCCTACACGCATGGTGTGAAAGTACGTTTGGCAGCTTTGCTCCATTCGCTGAGCGGAGGCCCAGCATATAAGCATGTAGCATAATGTGGCCCATTTCAAAACCACATCTGCTCACATTCTCAACCATCATTGGTGGAGTTCACAAGTTTGAACTAAACCGAAACTATAGTGTATTTAAGATATTGAATGTATGGATAAGTGGCGAGGCTTGGAGTAGACTGATCCTATATGTGTATGGGCTGATCATTCAAAGAAATGCATTGAACGCAACTGAAGCTGAACATGCTGGCTTTCCTTTTTTCACCCTATTTGAGAGTCTGAGTTGTCTTTTAATGTAAAGACTGTGGCAAGAGAAACATTTCTGTCACCAGTTTTAACATCATTTTGGCTGGTTTACTGTAATGTTTTAAGTACAGTCTGGAATATCGTACCGATTACTATCTTTGTATTAGCATTTTATAGCGGGCTCAAAAGTTGAGTAGTCAGATAACTTATGTAAGACTGCCCTCTATGCAAATGACCAGTGACTAAATAAAACTGGTTCTGTTTGGATGCCCTAGCCTATTGCCTTCCTTTTTCACAGCTGTTCTGTTGCTTCACTCAGCTTTTGCGATAAGACTGTTTTTGAAGTGCATCTCAGATGATTCATCGGATATTGTATTTCGGGAATTTTTGACTCTTGGCTCTCCTAAGATGTATTTTTTTTTTTTTTACGTGATAATAGCTCATTCAGTTGTTCACGCAGATGATTAATATCCATTCTATGCATCCAGTGTCTGGATAAGGTGATTATATAACCAATGTATTTATAGTTTACCGTCGTACATTATTTAAAATCCTAACTTTGTTTTTTTACAACTCTTTTGTGTGACAGTTTGAGGTGGGCTGGCTGCAGTGATGTCCAGATCCACAAAATCAGCCTCGAGGTCTCGGAGCCGCTCAAGGTCCCGGTCAAAATCCCACTCCACCTCTCGCTCCAGATCCCGGTCCAGGAAGCGCCACTACCGGTAGAGTACCATTTTATGAACAATCGTCCTCTCTGAATAACCTATTGGCTTTATTGTGTTTCTGTGGTCAAGATCAACTGTATTTTGCTCGATTGTTGAAGATGCCTCCGTTTTGCCAGACCAGACTTATTAAAACAAGGTTTAATAACTTGATTCTGGAAAAAGGTATTATACAGCACATATAAATGAAGAATGCCTTGACCCACCTAATGCTTAAAGTATGAATAACTGTGATGAAGGAAGAAAGGACAAAAACTAGCAGCAGGTGCAGCAAGTAAAGGGCTGCCTCGTTATGCACCGACTTCACTATTGGTCATCTGCTAAGATCCTTTTCCACTTAAAATCTAACTAGTAAATCTTGTCTCAATGAGCTGAGTATGCAATGTGCTGGTACGTTTGGCATGTAAAAAAATATATGTGCAGTGCCAGGTAGTTTAGTTGTGACAGTGGGAATGTCAACAAGCAGCTCTGTGTTTGGTTATAATCAGCGTTTCCTGTTAGCTGCATATCTGTTGATTTCCATTATGCAAGATATTGTCTTGTCCCGGGCATTGGTTCTCATGAACTCACAAAGCTGGTGTAGCGTGTTAATGGATTTGGTTCGGACTCAAACTCTGGAGTCGGCTTCTGTTTTCAAGAGGAAATTGATGTTTGAGAAAGAGTTCAGCTGCCGGTTTGTGAATTTACTTTATTTAGAGTGAATATTATTGCAGTTTGCATTGCGTGTGGACATTTCCATATTAGTTGACCTCAGTGGCATATACTAATCAAGAGGGCAGCATGTGTTGTTGCTTGGTGTGCTTAAATAAAAATGCCCTGGTTGTGGGGTTATCTGCTGGCTATGATGTGCCTTTGGAAGAATAAGTAAGGCTTCACTCTAATGCCTTTGCTTTTTCTGGCAGAATGACCCGTGGCAAGGCAATAAAATGGCAGGGCAGCTCATTTCCTGGCAGTGTCGCAGTACATATTAAAATTAGCATAAAGAAGAGACATGGAAGGAATCTAATGGTTTACTCTTCCTGAGCCTACCTTGCACATGTGCAAATGGCTTTGGGGTCACACTGAAACTGTAGCAAGCCTGAAAGAACATGTTTGCATAAGTTGTATATAAACACTCACATTTTATTTCCCCACTTCTTTTTCTTCTTCAAAAACACCTCCAACATGTTGCCAGGTCCGATGAACACAGACACATCTTTTTTTCTGGACTCGCCTCTCACCACATCTTTTGCATTGAATCAATTCAGTAGTTAAATGGGCCACAGAAGCAGACTGTGTCTCAGCAAAACATTTAAACTTTCCTCAGTGAATTATCTCATGTTTAATAAGTGAATCTATAGTGTATCTTGCTGAAAAATTACATTAAGACCACAATAAAATGTCAATATTTGCAGTATGTTGGGAAAGTGTCAGAATACTAAAAGTCTCACTAAACTGGTTGAACAGCCAGTACAGCTGGCAAGCGTAGAGTCAAAGGATTGGAGTAAAAGTTTTTTTTCTTTCCTCACATAGTCCATGTGACTCTCTGCTCCACCAGAGTTGGCCAGAGGAGATGTAGTATCTGTAGCTCGCACTGTGAGTGTGCAGTGCTGCTCAGTGCGCTGCTTTCTTTACTCACTCTGTATTCCAATGCAAAAACACACTTGGTGAGTTTTGTGCTTTTTTTTTAGCCTTTGTATATATGGCTTTAGCATTTTTTGCATGTAGTGTGGTACTGCTTTGCTCTGTCCATTTAGGGTACTGTTCTGCAATATATTGTAGGTGTTGTATGCATTTGTAAATTTTTTAATATACCTACATATTTCAGCAGGTCTTTTATATTATATTATATTCGATTATAATGGGGAAACTGGCTGAGCAGTTACTTTTTTATTTATTAACAGCTGAAGATGTAGGAAATACTTAAAGAACATACAGAACTAGTTTGATGTCTAACTGTGAATGTTGTGTTGACATGCGTCAGGCTTAAAAAGAGCATGTTGGACTGATAAAAGCACTGTTTTAAAGAAGGGAACATGCTGTATCGTGGTTTTAATTTTAAACTGTGTTTAAGGTCCAGGCTAGAGAACAACATCAGAAGTGCAGCAGAGCCACCATGTGGCCTAGTCCGACCCTGCAGCCTGTGGTCTCCTACATACTAACATATGTTTTGTTAATTCCAAATAAAAAATGTGTTTTATGGTAGTTTGATACGTATGTCTTCTCCATATGTTAGGCCAATGGTTAGCCTGACTTGTTTGTTATGTTTGGAGTCTTTTCAAGAAAAGTGGTAATCTAAGGAGTGCTTTTGTTGTTTGTCAACTTACAGTATTTGGCTTTAAGTGGTCATCACTGTGGGTTTACTGCATATCCCTTTATTCTAAGAAAAGCCAACATCAAAGATTTGAAATACTGACCAGACTACATTTGTGTAATGTCAATGGACTATATGATAGGGTTGGGTGATATGGCAAAGATCTTCCATCCTGATATAGGTCATTTCATATCCCGATAAACGATATATATCACAATAAGTAATGAATACATAAATGGTCTATATAAAATAACCACATGGGAAAGCTTATTTTTTGTATACTCCTATGGGAATTAAATACTTGACAAATGAAAAGTACTGAGTATGTTCTCGTTTTATTAAGAACTGAAGTGCAAAATGAACATAATGTGCAAGGATCAGAAAGTAAAGAGTTGTCCAAACGGACGGAAAATATTGCTGTAACGGGCGCCTGGGTAGCTCACCTGGTAGAGCGTGCGCCCATATATAGAAGTTCACTCTTCGACGCAGCGCCTGCGGGTTCGAATCAGACCTGCGGACCTTTGCTGCATGTCATTTCCCCTCTCTCTCCCCTTTCATGTCTTCAGCTGTCCTATAAAATTGAAGGCCTTCTTTTTTTTTTTTTTTAAATCGCATGCCGCCATTTATTAATTTATTTTCACTTCACTTAGCTTTGCGTCGTGCCTAACAGGCTACTATTTTGAGCCTTTGTCGCACTATGCCATACTTCCTCGTAACAACACATCCTGCTGCTGCAGGCTGCAGGCATGATGGAGAAAGACAGCAGCAATGAAATCCTGAATGGCGCTTTTTATTTTCCAAAACTCCCGGACGGCTTGTAAACAAGTCGAAAGCCATATACACATTGTGTAAAGCCAAATTAAAATATCACCGAAGTACGTTAAGCTTGAGCTACCACCTACGGAGCTAAGCATAGTACAGTTAACGTGACTCAGTTTGATGCTAGCGGGCTCAGGCAAAGCACTATTTTGGAGAGTGCTACTTGCCGACCCGCGGATGAAACCGAATCCCAAAAAATGACTACCACTCTTGCAAAATGGGTGGCAACTAACTGCAGACCTGTCAGCATCGTAGAAGACTCTGGTCTTAAAGACGTTGGCATGTTCTGACCCGTCGTATACGTTGCCGTCGAGGGGGACAGTAGTTTCACGCATACACAGCCTGTATGACACGGAGAAAGCAGCCAAACTGGAACTGCTGCAAAGTGATGCAAGGTGATCACTGGACGTCAGTGAGTAATCAAAATGATTTAAGAGTTACTGCACACTATATTGACTCTAGATTCAAATGTGTGACTAGATTCACACATTTTTCTTTTGTTTACAGTAAATAAATATAATAAATACAAATCTTAAAATCAAGTTCATAAAGTCACTTTCTTTGCATTCATTTGATTCCCAATCAAGATACACTGGTAAGGGTTGCTTTCCATTGTTATTATGTACTTAAAAACAGTTCTGAAATGCAAAATAATAGAATTTTAATAATGTGATAAAACATGCAATTAATCGCGATTAACTATAGAAATTCAGCGATTAAAAAAATTTATCGTTTGACAGCCCTAATCAAACGATTCATTTTTTTTAATCGCGATTAAAAGAAAGTGACTTTATGAACTTGATTTTAAGATTTGTAATTATTTATTTACTGTAAACAAAAGAAAAATGTGTGAATCTGTCATTATTGCACAATTCCTCCAAGTACCTAACTAAAAATCCCTATCCTTACTAGAGTCAATATAGTGTTTAGTAACTCCTAAATAATGTTGATTACTCACTGACGTCCAGTGATCATCGATTAATGAGCAGCTCGTTTCTGCACAAGTCCGTGTTAACACAGCCCATCTCCACTCTTACCCGGTGACAGAGAAACAGGCTGGATAGTCCGGTACACTGTTGTTTCCACAACAACAAAAACACAGCAGTCTCTGAACTCGCTTTGGGAGTTTCGTTGAAGTTGGACGTAGTCCAGTTTTTGTCTAATGAGCGGACACTTGCAAGCAGCATTGATGGAACAGGTGGCCGGCTAGCGTTAGCTTTCCACCTAGCTAGGTTATACTCCAGCCTCCGTTTGCGTTTCACCGCTGAGGATGTCCCCCCGTGATCGCCCGCTCCGGCCGCTGCCCGCTACAGCCGCTGCTGCTCGCTCCGGCCACTGCTGCTGCCCTCTTATTTCCGAACATTCATCTCTCCCCCGCCCCCCGAGGGCCGGTGGTCTAGCATCAAGTTAACTGTACTACTATGCTTAGCTCCGTAGGTGGTAGCTCAAGCTTGACGTGCTTCGGTGATACTTTAATTTGGCTTTACACAACGTGCATATGGCTTTCGACTTGTCTACGAGCCATCCGGGACTTTTGGAAAATAAAAAGCGCCATTCAGGATTTCATTGCTGCTGTCTTTCTCCATCATGTCTGCAGCCTGCAGCAGCAGGATGTGTTACGAGGAAGTGGCAGCTTGATGATGAGTAATGGTGCTGCAAAGGGTCAAAATAGTAGCCTGTTAGGCACGACGCAAAGCCGAGTGAAGTGTAAAATAAATTAATAAATCCTTAAAAAAAATCGGCACTTGATCGCATCGCGATTAACGCGGACAGCCCTATCTATATATATATATATATATATATTTTCATCTTTGGAAATTCATTTGAAAATGAAATAATAATGTCCTTTCATTTTCCCCTTGCTTTCGCTCACAGCTCTAGGTCTCGGACACGGTCAAGATCTCATTCTCCATCTCATAACCGGGAGAAGAAATATCCGAGGGGATACCAGAACACTCGCGAGTTCCGGGGCTACCACCGCGGCTTCCGGAGGCCGTACAACTTCAGGGGCCGAGGGCGGGGCTACTTTCAACGTGGACGCTACCAGCGTGGTGGTGGAGGTGGTGGCTATAACAATAACAACAACAACAACAACAACTACTTCCGCCCCAACTGGAAGAATTACAAGCAGTACCCTCAACAACAGCAACAGCAGCAGCAAAACCATTCACGAGGACGCTCCCACAACTTCCAGCAGCGCTCAGGAAGCCCCACTCGTGGTCACTCTCACCACTCTGACCGATCCTCGTCGCCATTATCCAGACACTCGCAGCATTCTTCCTCTTCCTCACACTCCTCCTCTCCCAAATGCAGGCCAGCCTTGTTGCTGACGAACCAAAACTCCAAAGATGTGAAAGAGGAGTTCTCGGCCTCCAAGGAGATCCAAAAGGGAGGAGGGGGAGATACGGAGCCAGTGGAGCTTGTCGGAGTGTTGGCAGTAGATGCTAAAGAAGGCGCAGGAAGTGGGAAAACTGAGGGGAACTGGCAGGGCCTACCAGACTGCAGCAGCAGTCCAAAGAGAACGAGTCCTTTGGCAAGCGCTGCCGTTAGTGTTGGCCACAACAGCCAAAGTACTAACCAGTCTAGTCCTTCCCCTAAAGTCACAAATGATATCAGCAATGGCGCCCCCTCCTGGAAGATGGTGTGTAGTTCATCCAAAACAAAAAAGCCCTCACATGAAGGTCTAAATCCAATGCTTTCCAGCTTTGACTTCTTCTCCAATGAGGAATACCTGGATGGAGATAAAACAGCAATCTCCATTGCCTTCAGACAGTAAGACTGATTTTTTTCTCTTATTTTTTATTAAGCTATGCAAGCTTTATAGATATACAGATACAGTGTTATTTATTGCTTAAATGTGTTCACATGCCTTTTTTTAGACCACGCAGTCATTTTATCCTGGCATTTCCTTGGCTTTGCAATCTTGGGTTGTCAAGTGTGGTTGTCATAACAGACTTATAAAAAATGTTATTTAGGGGGATTCAAAATATTTGCCTTGTCAAACAGCATTGTTTTTCATGGAAATTCCTTCTAGAATAAAGCTTATGTCTTTATTTTCATAGCTAAAACACTTATCACACATTTTTCTTTCTGTAGTTTTAGAAAATCGTGTTTGTAAAGGCTCTAATTTAACATCCGGTCAGACAATCAATTGGTTTCATATTTGCAGTTGTCTCACACGTTGCATGCCCAGTTAGATGCAGCTCTTTATCTCTTTGTCATTGTTTAGGTTTTTGGAGGAGCAAAATAAGAAATCTAAAGCTTGGGGAAATGGCAAGAACACAGAAGCAAATGATGTGGATATGGAACAAGGGAAAGCGAATGGCAAAGCATCCGCAAATATCCCTGACTCGGCGTCAAGAAAGCACAAAGAGGACAATGATGGTGAAGTGTCTCTGAACAGCTTTTTGAAAGCTTCTCCTTTTCTGTCTGCGGACGGGGAGGAAGAGGAGGAGTTGATAATCAGGCCTCATTCAAAGTCACTTCACAAAGACTGGCGCAATGGGGACGAGTCCTCTAAGCTAAAGATCAAGGTATCTCACTCAGCCCGGGAACTGTTTGATGAATGCTTTGGCAAATGGCAGAATGTGGCCCATTCACAGGTAGCTAACAGTGACGTTGACGCCATGGCAGAGGACATATATTTTAGTCGAAAGCGGGATAAAGCGGCGGCGATTTCTGCTGCCCTCGCCAAGAGGGAGTTGGCAGGAAAATTTGAGGACCTGTCCCCAGACGTGGGGGGTAAAGCCAGGAAGATGGCAAAATCTCCCTCCATCCCATCTCCTACACCCCCACTATGGAGGAACTCTGATAAAGAGCTCAGGGGAGAGGACTCACCTTTCATGACCTCCAGAAAACAGGAAGCAAAATTAAATGTCAGAATGGATTTCCTTGGAGATAGCCTGATGAGGTGAGCATCATATAATGGGTTCTGGTCCCATGCTGAGTCTTTCTTTAGAGAGCCATTAAGGCTCTGACACACCAACCCGACAGCCGGCCGTCAGCAGAAAACCCCGAGTTGGTCAAAAAAGTGCCTTGGAACACACCGAAGCGACGCCGACTTGAGCGTACGTTCTGCGCATGCGTGAGACGCATAACAGCAGGCGGCGCCAATCTGTGTTGTCGCCCAAAAAATCAAAACCGGCAGCTGATTGGACAAACGCGTCACGTGGGTCTGGCTGCTCCCGGATTTGATAACGGCGGCTTGTTCGGAATACGAGCTCATATTTTACGAAGATAGTTCACCGAAACGAGTTTCTGAAAACATTTTAAGCGAGAAATAGGCCATGCAGTTGCTGAATCTGTCTTCATTTCAAATCGACAAAGGTCAGTTTAAAAGATGTTCTTCAGATGATTTTGAGAGGCGTTAGTCAGGCTCATCCCGCTCGTCATTTCCGGGTTAGCGCTCCACCAATCAGATTGGCCATTCAGTCCGACTGCCCGCCTTCCGATTCAACATGTCAAATCAGCCAAAATGAAGGCCAACGGCTCCTCCGGCTGACGGCACGGAACACACCGAACAGACTCGAGTCACTGACCTTGCGAGACTGTCCGACGGCCGATAATCGGGTTGATGTGTCAGGGTTTTAGTCACATCTGTACATCCAGCTGGAGACTTTGCAATAGTAGCCAATAGTAAACTGATATGTTGATTTCTTAAGAAAATTATATATTAAAAAAAGCACTTTCTGCACTTTCCTCATTTGAATTTTGTTTTATGTGATAGAGAACATGTTTTCTGTTTTAAGCCTTTTATTCACATTTTTATTTAAAACAAAAAACATTTCCTGCAATGGTTTCCCCGTTTATATTTTGTTTAATGTGATCGAACCAGTTTTCTGTTTTAAGCCCTTTTTTTTCAGATTTTTATTTGTCATTTTCAGCTCTTCTGATATTTTAGCTGAGGAGCGACAGTTGTCTCAGGATCTTGTGCAGTCCTCAAAAAAGGATCAGGAGTTTCGCTCCATCTTTCAACATGTTCAGGCTGCTCCGTTACAGAGGAGTCCCTCTGAGCTGTTTGCTCAACACATTGTCACCATCGTTCACCACATTAAAGGTGAGTCCTCACCTCTCTTGCTGGAGAAATAGTTTCTTTTTCATTTTTTTCCCAGGAACAGACAAATCAAACTACATGTTTACTAAGATCTCCCCATTAAAGTTCCTCAACACTGTAACCTTTCAAATCAGTGTAAAGCAACGTCATTACAATTGCATTTTCTCTGCAGACATTATGTTTCTGAGGGGACTGTAAAACAAAGCCTTCAAGCGCTTACGGATGTTTTACTTCATATGCACATGGGGATATTTAATTCAATGCAGCATCCCATTTGGATGGAAAAGTGACAAGACACTTAAAGCACTGTTTCTACTGTTTCCCTGCGCAGCTCAGCACTTTCCATCCTCTGAAATGACTCTAAACGAGCGATTCACCATGTACCAAAGACGAGCTGCAGAGAAGGAAATGATGAAAACCAGAAAAAGCCCAGAAATACACAGGTAGAGTCGCCTATTGAGTGACCCTCTCACCTTCAGTGTGCTGTGGCTTCACCTCCTCTTTTAACAGCTTTCAGGTATTTCTCTCACCTTTCCTACCTGAAAATCAACAGACTATCTTCGCTTATTTGTTCTCATGCTCGGTGGAGGTCAGTTTTATTTTCCCACCAATTTTTATTTTCCTTTGTCCGTTTTGTGTCGTCTTTGCAGTTTGTTTATGTTGCTCACAGTTTGCCGTTTTAGCACCTGTACCGTGGTTCCTGTACTATCTGCCTTTAATCATGTTGTCTTAAATGTGTTTCTTTCTCACAGGAGAATTGATGTTTCACCAAGAGCTTTTAAGAAACACTCTCAACTTTTTGAGGCGATGAAAAGCTCAGAAGATGGCACTTACAAGGTGACTCAACATTTTGCAGTATCAAATATGTTGGAAAAGCAAACAACAGCAAACGAGTGAGCAAGCCAGATGCCTTTAGACTGCACTCTCTGAAAGCCTGTGGCTTTCCTTGAAGGGAGATGCACAGTCTAAGAAATGCAAATGCAAAATAAGGCACTTTGACTTTGTTGTTTGTTATATATCGCCTCCGCACATGGTGAATGAATGAATTGCTTAGACTGTGGCCACAAGCCTGACCAAGGCTAATGAATCATATAAGTTCTAACAAATGGAAGCCACTGTGCCAAAGCTGTTCAAAGGACTCTAAGCAAATGTCTTCGTAAGTATTCTTAAAAAAATAAGGAACGGAAATAACCAACAGCAAGCACTTTATGTACCTGTGCTTTTATTTTCACTTTCTGAGTAAATATTTCTTTATAGATGTGCATGGACACATATGGTCAAGCATTTATAAACATGAGGTGCAGATACTATTGAAATACATTATTACATTAAGTAAAATTAGCATGAACAGTCCTATCTTCCTATTCTTCACCATTGTTAAAGAACCATATTAGTTGTTTTGCCAGACACACAGTAGCTCAACAACTACAAAGTGTGTATAGTGGGTCCCAGCAACCATTTCCCAAAGCATACATCAAAGTTTTTAGATTGGTTTCCCACCTTCCAGGCAGCAGTTGGTTTCAGTTCATGTCAGTACAGTATGATTATCAACTTACAGTGACTTTAAACGTGTTTGAAATAGGAAATACATCACTGTGCACATACAGGGATCGTTTTGAAATCACTTTGAATACGTGAAAGCACCATGTCTCTGAAGCTCTGATGTTCAAAATGTGGGAATTGGCTGCTGGAAGTCATGTTGCACATGGAAGACAAACAAGCATGGATGACGTGAAATATGCTGTTGCTGTTTGTTGCTGTAGCGCAACAGATTCTTGAAGCCTTGGATGCTGGACTTTCCCACAAGCATTTGAACAACCAGTAAGGAGGTTTTCAAAACACACCCTTCTGGCGGCTGACCATGCAATAACTTAATCCAAAATACAGCTGCCTAAATATTGACTATCTGAAGCAAAGATTAAATCTTTTTAAGTTGATTTTCTTATCATATTAAATAGGTGCTTTGAAGGCAGAAATCTAATCTAAAAACATATGCTTTGGATAATGGTTCAGATTTTAAGGTAATCCTTAAACATGCAAAACTACTGGTTTGGCCCTTTAAGTGCACTGGCAAATTCACTCCAGAATGGCTTGGTTTTATTCATGCCAGATGGCTGTTACCTGGGTTTTACCCCCTCTACCCATCAACCTCACTGTTTAGTTTACAAACCAGCTTGGCTGTGAGCAGACTGATAGCATCTACATGCTAATCCAAAGTCTGTCCACGACGTTGTGTTCTGTTTTTGATTTGCTCAGGACGGCGGGGAAAAACTGAAAGGTGACCCGATGGACCTTCGTTTGGATATTGAGCGCCGTAAAAAATATTCCATCCATGACAGTGGCTACAATCAGGATCGGGGACAAGATGTGGGAGATTCCCCAGATTCTAGTAGAGAGAGATCTGGTAGAGAGTCCTCTAAATGCCGCGAGACATCAAAGTATGTGCAACTGACCTGTATTGTTTCAAGTTATCTACAAATATGTTTAATACTGTAGTTCATCTCCCTGCATGATAAACAGTTAGCCATGAAGGATTTTGCATGTGCAATTTCTCCTTTTAGGAAAAGTAAGAAGAAGCGCTCTCGCTCAAGTTCGTCCTCATCTTCCTCATCCTCTAAGTCCCAAAAAGAAGATTTGCCCCACAGCAAGTCTGACCCCAACGATAAAGGCTTTAACAGGGCCAGACTGGGTCAAACAGAGTCACTAGGACCAGTTGAAGGAGAAAAGCCACGTGGAGGATTTGTAAGTTTAACGCATGTTAACCATGGTTAACCATGTTGGACTGATGGAGGAGCCTAGTTTGAAACAATGACTGTGTGAAGTTAACACTGTACATTTGACTTCAACAGTTTGCTGTAAATCAATTATTTTTCCTTCTCTTATTGTCTAATTACAGCAGGTCCGTATTCGTGGAAGGAGCTGGAACAGAGGCAATTACCAGGGAAATTCTTCACATGGTACCAACACCACGGCAAATGTGGCTGTACAGCCAAAAAATGAAGACTGGGACCCAGAGTACACTCCCAAGAGCAGGAAATACTACTTGGTAGGGTCAATCTCTTTCCCATTTCATGCCTTCCATCTCTGTTTGAATCAACCACATGGTGTCGTTAGTCAAATTTAGCTCAAGTTAGGGCTGCACGATATGAGCAAAATATGCGATAACGTTGTTGAATATGCGATAAGGTAATTACTTACGATAAATATATAGATCAGTTCTGCATTTCCGCTACTTTCAGAATTCTGCTAAAATACAACAAATCGCTTGTTGAATTTAAAATAGGGATGTCAAACGATTAATTTTTTTTTAATCGCGATTAATTGCTGAATTTCTATAGTCAATCGCAATTAATCGCAAATTTTAATCACATGATTAAAATTCTCTTATTTTGCATTTCAGAACAGTTTTTAAGTACATATTAACAATGGAAAGAAATTTTTACCAGTGTATCTTGATTGGGAATCAAATGAATGCAAAGAAAGTGACTTTATGAACTTGATTTTAAGATTTGTAATTATTTATTTACTGTAAACAAAAGAAAAATGTGTGAATCTGTCACTATTGCACAATTCCTCCAAGTACCTAACTAAAAAACTAAAAATCCCTATCCTTATTAGAGTCAATATAGTGTTTAGTAACTCCTAAATAATTGTGATTACTCACTGACGTCCAGTGATCACCGGTTAGTGAGACAGCGTTTACAGCACCTTGCAGCAGTTCCAGTGTGGCTGCTTTCTCCGTGTCATACAGTACTGTGTGTGGGGCTGCTGTCCCCCTCGACGGCAATGAGACAGGTCAGAACACGCCAACCGTAGCACTTCTTTAAGACCCGAGTCCTCTAGGATGCTGACAGGTCTGCAGTTAGTTGCCACCCGTTTAGCAAGAGCTGTAGTAATTTTTTGGGATTTGGTTTCATCCACAGGTCAGCAAGTAGCACTCTCCAAAATACTGCTTTGCCTGATTGGGTAGCATGCTAGCGGGTAGCATCAACGTTAATAACTGTACTACTATGCTTAGTTCCGTAGGTGGTAGCTCAAGCTTGACGTGCTTCGGTGATATTTTAAGTCGGCTTTACACAATGTGTATATGGCTTTCGACTTGTCTACGAGCCGTCCGGGAGTTTTGGAAAATAAAAAGCTCCATTCAGAGTTATTGCTGCTGTGTTTCTCCATCATGTCTGCAGCCTGCAACAGCAGGATGTGTTAGGAGGAAGTGGCAGCTTGATGATAAGTAACAGTGCTGCAAAGGGTCAAAATAGTAGCCTGTTATGCACGACGCAAAGCCGAGTGAAGTGTAAAATAAATTAATAAATGGTGGCATGCGATTAATGCAATTAAAAAAAACATTAACACGTTATGCTCGGCCCTTAATCGCATCGCGATTCTTTTATTGAACAAATTGAACATTGAATTGAATATTAAAAAGGACCCAATATTGTGGCCGGGTTGGTTCAGTGGGTAGAGCAGGCGCACATATACTTGGAGGTTTATGCCTCGACGCAGAGGTCCAGGGTTCGACTCCGACCTGTAACCATTTCCTGCATGTCTTCTCCCATTTCTCACCTAGCTGTCCTATCGAATAAAGGCAGAAAAGCCCAAAAAATTATTTTAAAAAAAAGGACCCAATATTGATTTAAAATGTGATAGTTACATTTTAAAGTGCAGTTTTCTACTGATATTTTCTTTAAACTAACACAAAAAATCTCTAAATGTTGTTCGTGATGTGTTTATTGCGCCAGTTGATATTGCTATGATGATAAAAAAAGAAAAAAAGAAAGTATAGTGCAGCCCTAGCTCAAGTTTGTACTTTTACAATTGTTGTCATCCTTTTTCTCTCAGCACGATGACAGAGAACGGGAGGCAGAGTGCAAGTGGTTGGACAACCGAGGTCGAGGACGGGGAAGCTTCTCACGTGGAAGGGCACGATTCATCATCCGCAAAGCCACTGGGGCCCCCAACACCAATAGCCCCAAATGGGCCCATGACAAGTTCCACATCAACAGGGAGCAAGATAATGCACAGGAAGAGGAGATAGAACCGGACCATAAAGAAGGAGAAATCGACGGAGCGAATACTTGAGCAGTGAAGCGGTGTGCTGAAAATCTTAGTTTTCTTCTGTGTTCTTGGGATGGGCCTCCGCCACAATGGATTCATAAATGCAGATTAAAATGTTTCAAGACTTTTTTATGCTTTAATTTCAGCGTAGGATACTCACGCTGACTTGACACAATGATTTTCCACATCAGGATAGAACTCATAACTAGTAGAAGCACTGTTTAAGGGTGAATTGCTGTTTCTCCTAAGAATACAGATTTATGTTACATGCTTTTTTTGCGTTATATGGTTAAGGGAAATTGTATGGCAATGGTAACATTTACACTTTTCTCGCAGGAATGATATATATAAAAAAATATAATAATAATAAAAAAAAAAAAAAAGACTCCTCAAAAGGTACACTGTGTAGGAATTTTTCTCATCTAGCGGTGACATTGTATTTTGCATTCAAACGAATAGTGCTCTCTAGCGCCTCGCTTTTTCAAATGCGTGTTGCAACTACGATAACCTTTATGTACCAAGAAGCTACGACAACATGGCTTCCAATTTTCGCTTTTTTGGCAACGAGGATTCCTTCTCCTGTGGCTCGGCATAAGTATGATCCTCCATTAGGAACTAAAGTGCAGTGCAGCCTTTCAAATATGCCGGGGCAGTGACAAGCGCCTCTCACTGATCTCCTTCTCCGTTTCAGCTGGTTTCAGTCACGTGTCGCTGGCTCTGAACGAAAACGCATTGTGGATTAGCTAGACAGGTCGACTAGTGCTTTATGTCCCTCTCAGCGATTATAGTTTTTCAAAATGGCGAAACGACATGCAAGCCTCCTTGGACTTGCCCGTCCAATGTAAATACAGATAAATTCTTCGCTTACGACGATAAGTCAGATCATTGGCACAGGTCATTTTACACCAATGAGGACATATTTATGAATGAAGACATTGATTTTAGCGAATAAAATACTTAAAACACTACACAGTGTACCTTTAATGACATCTGTATTTTTAAGTAGCATGAGAAAATCACATGGTAGAGCAACTCAGCTTGTGCCTTATACCTGTGCAAATGAAGAAATGTTTTGTGAGTGGGTTACAAGATAAATACTTTAAAAAGGTTTTAGAAAATGAGGTTTGTGGTTTTGAGCGGTGTCTTGTCTGGATTATTTTGACAGCAATACGTACACTGTAGTTCATGATGACATAATAAACTTCACTGTTTAGCCAATTCAGCACTCTACAAATGACCCGATCTGACATGGGACCAAACTGTATGGGTCAAAGGTTATGCTATACTGTCTGTCATTATACAACAACCAACAGATCTACAATATTAGCTGGCTGCACAGTAGGCTGTTACTATAAGGATAACCACCTGTACATTTAACATGTTGCTCATTAAACATTTTGCTGGCAAAGATTACTAAACGTTACAGTAGCTCTTTGCTTGATCTTGGATACCACTAATCAATGTATAATATTGATAGTGATTATACGTTTTTTTTCTCCAAAAGACATTCATTGTAGTTTTGTACTTGGCTATGCAGGATTCTGACTTTGTCTGTAAAGGGATTACCATAGATTGATGTGTTTTTAATTTGCTGTTTGCAAACTTTTCTCCAGCCAGTTTGATCAATTATGTAAATTGTCTTCAACTGTGTCAACATTGTGATAAAAGAGGCATTTTAGCATTTGTTTAGTCTGTAGTTTGTAAAGAAACAGAAATACAGGTCAGTTTGTAGAAAAATAATTACAGTATGTCTATATTATAGTATGTCTATAATATTATTTCAGTTCATTACTCCAATGATTTTAAGTCTAGGATTAGGCTCACATCTGTGTGGTTAACGATTTTTGTGCCTTGCTGTGGGTCTGCTGATCTTATTTGTACAATGCAGGCTGCAGATTGAGATTCACATTTAATAGTTTAAAGGTTAACAGCTTTGGAAAGATTGCATTTTTTTAAATAGGTGTTAATGTTTTTTTCTTAGGAGACTGTAAATTAAAGAGACACTGATTACTTTTCGCCTTGACGTTTTTTTCTTATTGTAATTTCTATACAGGTATAAGTGCAATTCAGGATTATAAAGCAAACTGTGGCTTGCTCGCATGTCCACAGCTGGATGTAGCCTCCCACCAGTTTGAGCAGTCACACCAGAGAGGAACTGAACATACACTTTAATGAATAAACATATTGAGAACAAAGAACAGGGGCCTCATGTATAAAAGATTGCGCAGCTTTCATACCAGAAGATGGCGTACGGCCAAAACTTGAAAAATACCTACGCACAGAAATATTCTCATGTATAAAACCGGGCGTACGCCAGGTCCTGCGCACCTTTCCTTTATACATCACAATCAACGTGAAATTGAGCGCACGTGAACGAGCCACCGACCCCGCCTTGCCTCCTCCCATAAATTAATATGGAAATTACTATAAATGCGCCCCCGACGTCATTCTTCGTCCAATCACAACAGGTTATCCCGCTGCAGACGGGAAAAAAAACTTCACCGACTGTGAGGTTGAGGTGAGGATCGCGGAGGTAGAGGCGAGAACAAAAAAGTTCTGTTTGGAGGTTTGTCGTCTTGGATAAGCAATAAAAACAAATGCCCAGAGTGTCAAATGGTGACCGGGCAGTGAATGCACCAAATCATGGCAGAAATTTAAAAAAAAAAAGTCCGTAATGTTGAAGTGGAAATCAAGAGAATAGTGGCAGCGCCACACCAGTTACAGAACAACATGCATCTCAGTGTCAGTCCAAATTACACACAATAAGCAGTTTGAACTCACTGATGTAATGCCACGTACGCATGTACGTTCAGTGAAACTGAGTCCAGCGCGAGGGAGATCCGACTCAGAGGAGGAGAGGTTAGTGAGGCCAGTGTCTCCATGGCAGGTGACAGTGCGCACGGATCTGCTGTGCCACACATGGATGAAATAATTAAATAGTAAATAGGACTACAGTAACAGAAATATGTGCAGAATTAAGACAGTCAAGACGGCCCAGTGTTTGGTGGACCGGGTACACCTTGTTCACTTAATAGCCTACAAATCATCCACGGGATCAATTACGCATCACATGAGTTTGTACACCCAACACAGCGTTTGTTCCTGGGGAGATAGAGCCGTGCGTCCCACCTGCTGTGCGCCATGGATGTCTGAGCCTCAGCAACTACAGAATCACAGGCACTATTGCATTTTTCCGTGCCGATCTTTTTGTTGCACAGAATAAGATATTTCATATATGGGAAATACAGAGGATGACTGAAAGTATTTTCTAAGTGGATTTTTCATTTATTTCCCATTCTCATGTTTAACAGAGGTTAAGTAGTCTGCGAAGTAAACAGTTAATAGTGTGAAAGATGTGAAAAATTATCCACATAAATGATCAAACTTTTATGGAGTATCAGCGCATATAATTATGTTTTTCATAGACAACCTTACAGACGTGTGCCAGTAAGTGAAGTAGAAACTTTATTTTGTAATGTTTGGTGATTTTCGGCACTTTTCAGTTAGAATTCCCCACATTACAGAGCCAGAAAAGACTTTGCGTGACGGCCCGCACATTCTCACGTCAAGTTCATTTTTTATACATCACAAAGTGTCCGTGAAAACCAGCGTACGCAAGCTTTTCGTGCGTACGCAACGTTTATACATGAGGCCCCAGTGCTTTACTAGTGGTTGTAAACAGCCTGGTTTTCTCCCAGAAACACTGGGACCCTGGGGGCAGCTCACCGATCGTTTCACTTTGTACGTACATGAACGCATCACAGCTGCACAACAACAACTAGGCCTACATGGTTAAGTCTTTTGATGACAGTGCCATCTTGCGTTTCAGGACAAATAGTCTATATCCATGGAAATTCCGCCGGATGTTGCTCTTTTCGGCCGGATGTCCATTACCTTCCGCTTTCTTTGTGTTGGAATTTTAAACTGCGGTGGATTTCTGAGGACTATGGTTAACTGCTCCTCAGATCTCTGCAGGGTAAATCCAGACAGCTAGCTAGACTATCTGTCCAATCTCAGTTTTCTGTTGCACGACTAAAACAACCTTTGAACATACACATGTTCCACATAAACAAGTTCCTTCCCGAGGCTATATTGCAGAGGCGCCGTTTCTCCGTCCAGCGATTAGCGCCGCCCAAGACGATTTTGATTGTCTTAAAGAAATGCCAATAAACCAGAGCATGTCTTTCTCCCATCCCGGAATGCTGTGTGGACTTGGCAGACCCTCCTCTGCAGTGCTGTGGAGAAAGGTCTGGCAATGCGAGACTACAGGACAAATAATTCAGACATTAGCGTATGCAACCACAACAATAAGAAGTGCTAAATGTCTGCGTAGAGTACACTAGGATTCGTCGAGGGTATTCTGCATCAAGCACACTGTACAGTTCCTCTGTTATCATGCTGTAATTCAGAGTAGGCTTGGGCCGGTGTAAAAAATTTCAAACCGGTTTGATATCAAGCCGAACACCGGACCGGTATACAGAGTTTTACCACTACGTTTCGCACTTGTCTCAGCCGCTCCCGAGTGCGATTGATGAGCAGTGTTGCCACAGTTACTTTGAAAAAGTAACTTAGTTACTTTACAGATTACTTGATTTTAAAGGTAATTTAGTTACTTTACAGATTACTTGATTTTAAAAGTAACGAAGTTAGATTACTTTATTAGTTACATTGAACAACTGCCGACAACACCCCCACAGCCTCAACATAAAAATGACAACCGGTTTACTGTGAGGCAGCTCGGCATGGCCAGTAGTAGGGATCTTGTTTATTATGGCACGAAAGAGAGCGAGTCTTTTGAAATTTGAGAAATTTGACGTAGTGTTTTTGTAGCTAGATAGCACTTTGTCGCCACCAGCACAGAGTGTACAACGAACCTTAATATTGCCGTCTTTAGCCGACACAAACTCAAAATAGTGACTGCATTTCCAGCTAGAAAACGCGCAACTCTCTCTCCTCCCTCTTCACTCCCCGAGACGCAAAAAAAATATATTTTTACTAAGGAAAATGACAAAAATAGTAACGCTAAGTTACTAAGTAACGCGTTGCATCGCTGTTGATGAGAGCCCATAATGGAACTTTTTCACAGCAGACATTTGTATAGTTGTCATAGTATGAAAAGCACAGCTGAAATTGATAACCTTAATGATGGCTCAGTTTCATCAAGTGTCCCAGTAAGCTATTTCAGTGAGTCAGCATGCACAACACCAGGGCCTCTCCTAAGTGGAATGCAGCCATCATCAATGGTCTTGAATACGCCTGTGCTTTTCCTACTATGACATGACAACATGTCTGCCGTGAAAAAGATCTATAAGAGTGTAGCGACTCCAGTCCACATGGTGGTGGCGGTAATCAACCTGTAAGCCATGACTTTTTTTTAGGGCTGCAACAACGAATCGATAAAAAAATCGATAAAATTTGATTTCATTATCGATTCGTTGTGTCGTGCAACTATTACACCACTCAGTCGCAGAGATAAAAAAAAAATTGAGTCGAGCGCGGAGCGGAGCAGCGGAGCGGAGCAGCGTAGCGGAGCAGCGTAGCGTAGCGGAGCAGAGCAGCGCAGCGCGAAAGAAAAGAAAAAAGAGCAGAGCGGGGGTAGAGGAAATACGGAGAGAGACCGGAGAGACCTGTAACGTTGTTCTGAAACACATGGCGGAGGCAGAGAAATCAGTATGACCTAAGTCATCCAAGGTGTGGGAGCATTTCACACTAAATAAATCAAAAACGTGTCAATTGCAAGATAAGCACAAGCGACATGGCACGGGCGCACCACGGTGATGATTCAGCACCTAAAACGTAAACATGTTGGAGTCCTTGATGAGGAGGAAGGGAGTTCAACAGCAGGGTAAAGTCACTACAGAATCCTACTTTTGTTCCGTTTTGAAGTGAGGAACGTAACGTCCCTCCAGTAGCTCTTCTGGTGCTGGTGTGGTATTTACTCATTATCCAGCTTGACTAGCATGACAAGCTAGCGCTAGCTGGTTAATAACAGTAGTAAAGCAGGCTAGACTAAAGACGCGTTTTTATTCACTCGCCTTTTGTGGCCCATTAATTTTTCAATCTGTTATCATGTATATATTCTGTGCTTTGTCTCGTATCAGTTATTGTTGACAAATATATGTGTGTGTTGTACTTTTTAATTTCATTTTAAAGTTATTTTATAGCACTTGGTCATCTTAAGCTGTGTTTAAATGTGGTGTATAAATGAACTTAACCTTACTACAATGATGGTAATAATTTAATGAATAAACTTCGTGTGTGTGTGTGTGTGTGTGTGTGTGTGTGTGTGTGTGTGTGTGTGTGTGTGTGTGTGTGTCTCTTGTCTGTATCTGCTCTTTGGGTTACTTACCTTTACACAACTATTAACTAAAACAAGTATGTATGTAAGTATGTATTGAGTTGATGTAAATTAATGCTTTTGTTTTTTTTATCCGATTCATCGAAAAAATAATCGACAGATTAATCGATTATTAAAATAATCGTTAGATGCAGCCCTACTTTTTTTGCCACAACTGTTGTGGTTATGGACATTTCTGTTGCTGTTTTGCATATGTATTGTTGTTATTGGGTATTCTTCTGTTCTCCTGTTTTCACTGTGACATTTCTGTTGCTGTTTTGTATATATATTGTTATTGGGTATTCTTCTGGGGTCCGTTTCAGAAAGCAGGTTTAGTGAAAACTCTGAGTTTGTTAACCCTGAGATGAGGGAAACTCTGGGTTTCCCGTTTCAGAAAGAGAGGTAACTTAACCTCAGAGTCAGTTACTATGGTAACTGAGTCTGTGAACCTAACCTGGTCGGGAGCAGCTTTTCTTCGAGAAACTCGAGGTTTCTTCTCACTCATTTCCTCATTCATTCATTCATTCAGCCTGTATCAGGCGCATTTTAATGCAGTTTGTTATCTGCATGAATAAACACTTAATAGGCTAAATAAAACTTATTGTTAGGCAGATTATAAAATGTTTTTTTTCCTCAAACATGTCATGTCCTTTTGTCGACGATCCCGTTGATGAAAAAGCTGTATTACTTCACAGAGAGTTTACGTCGGGAGATGATACTGAGTCCCGACTAAATGTATTTTCATTTCCACATTTTTTCACAGTCCATCAGATATGTAGATACCTTATCCGTCCTCATATCACTAATATCCACCGTCGTGGACATGCTTCAACATCCCAGCAGATTCTTTGTGTCACATTACGTTTTTTGCAAACGGCAGTTTTCTTATTTAATAGTAAAGCCACTGTATGCAGAGCCGTCAGAAAAGTGTGACTCGCTCTGAAACGTTTTTTAAACATTTTTTGTATTGTTCCCTGGACACAAACCAGTGAGAGCCATTAAAAAGAAATAAAATGATTATACATTATAGTTCTGTTAATGATCATGGTGCTGCAGCCTCAGAATGGGGTTAGTATAGCTTACTTTTTCGCCCGCAGGATTGCACCTAATTTAAATTATAGGTGTAATACAATTCCAGTTTTCACCAGTAATATTATAAGTTAACTGTGATTAAATATGAAATTAATACACTGCTAATGCTTACGCATTGACTCGAGCAGCAATTTTCTCCCACACCAATTCTCTCTCTGTTGCAGCAGCAGCCGCTGTCTTGCTTTTTTAACGAAATACATGTTCAAACTCGTTGTTTGTGCGCATGAGTATTTCCGCCGACCCGTTTGTTTGTGTTTGTTACCATGGTGAATCGTAGTATCATGGCTCCATTAATACTGCCTTTTTATTGTGGTGGTGCACGCCCGTGAACTTACTCGGAGTTGATTGAACCAACTCATATCAGCTGTTCTGAAACCGAAAACTCTGAGTTTCCCATCTCAGGGTAAATCAACTCAGACATCAGGGTTAGACTCAGAGTTTGTAAACCTCCTTCCTGAAACGGACCCCTGTTCTCACTGTGTATTCTGTGGATTGGGTGTATTTCTGTTCTGTAGTGTAGCCTGTGCGTTGTGTATATTTCTGTTTCCTGTTTTATTTTGATAGTTTTCTGTCTTGTCTAGTTTTACTTCCTGTGTTTTCCCGCCTGTGTGATTGTCTGATGTGCTCCACCTGTTCCCCAGCCCTGGTGTCACCTGTCCTGTGTTTGCTCGTTATCTAGTTTATTTAGCCCCTGCGTTTCCTTTGTCTCTTGTCAAATCGTTTTGTGTCCGTTGCCCTGCCTGTGTGAATTTGTGTTCCTCGCTCTGCTAGTTTGTATCCTGTCAGTTTGTTTCAGCCTTGTGCCTTTTTTGTATTTTTTTCCCTGGGTTTTTACCAGCCTTAGTGCTGCCGTGTTTTTGTTAATAAATCCTCAGTTTGAACCTTCTCCTGCCTGCCTGCCTGCCTGCTCTCTGCGTTTGGGTCCTATTATTCCCCGGAAACGTAACAATAACAACCGCTTTGGTTTTAGTGTTTACACTCTGCCTCGTCTTTTACATCTCACCTCTTTCGTCGGCTTGAAACCCGAAATGTTTCCATATTGGCGGCACAGTTTTAGTGCTTTAAGAGCCTAACTGCCATATATCGTCTCGTCACCCCAAAAAAAACACATCAACTTTGCATCAACAAAACACAAGGTGCACCATTTAATCCCCCCTTCCACCGCTACTGAAGTGTGTTCACCTTCATAGCGCCGCTCTGCAGTAAATTGCTGTCACACAATAGCGGCTCCGTTAGTTTGTTTATAAACAAACATAACATTATGTTAATCACGCAGCACACTGTCATATTGCTTATTACTAGTGTTAGGCAAGTTTAGTGAGCTATGCTAGCCGTTATTCTACAATAAATGAAGCTTCACTACACTGAAGCTAACGTTAGCCCCTATATAAATGGGTGCTATGTCATTTCTCCGACCTCTCAATATCCCGAAAAATTCCCTTTGGTCCTACAGCCCACTAGCCCAACATTACGAATCCCACTATGGCCACGCCAAGACCCACTCTTCAATAGCATTTATTGGCCAGGCGTCTATGCTTACGCAAGGTAACGTAACCCCATTTGTACAGGTCCTATCCCCTGACCAATCGGCTACCCTAACCTTAACCACTCAAGGTCAAATGCCTAACCCCAACCAATCGAGCTGCTTCGTAGGGCGGGTCTTGGCATGGCCATAGTGGGATTCGTAATTTCGCCACCAGTGGGACGTCGGACTAGTGGGCTGTCCCCATATAAATGTAGCAAGCTAAGCTACAGCAACATGGCTGAACTAGTTTACTACATTGGAGCTATTTTTTTTTTTAATCCATCCATGTACACAACGTACACGTCCATGTTTGGTGGTGGCGTCAGTGCTCCTCAGCAGTTTTCAGACTGTAGTAGAGAGCTCTGATGCACTTGAGCTTCACAAATGCTCAGGGAAATGTAGCTTGTGTGGACGCTACCACAGTAATGCACTACTTGATCAATAAAAGAGCTACGCTACTGAAAAACTATTTGATTCAGAAAACAGCAACGCTATTGAGAAGTAGTTAAACTAGTAATGCTACTGCCCAACACTGCTTGCAATACAAGTTGGATTCAGTGCCGCGACACTGTCGGCACAGGTTGTTAATGTCGGAATGTCAGCTATTTTTTAATTTGCCAGAAGATGTCATAGTGACAAATGTCAGTTCAGCCGGTTAGCATAAAATCAAAACCGGTTTCGCCTTGTAACCCAGACCAAACCGGTGAAACTGGGTGTGGTGATTCATCCTGATATGGTAACCACTCTGATCAAGAGAAGGCCAAGGTGACCTGATTCACTCAGAGCTATGAAAGTCATCAGAGTCTCCAGGTAGTCTTTGATTAAACAATCATTAGTCTTGCATTGCCAGACCTTCCTCTGCAACGCTGCGGAGAGGGTCTGGAAGGTGACGGACATCTGAAAAGAGCAACATCTGATGGAATTTCCAGCAGATATATATAATAATATTTTTATTTATTGTGTTTTTTTTTTAAACTATTTTACAAGTTGCTGTTAATTCTTGATTATTTGGAAATGGGGGAGTTTGTACACATTATTTGTACTTTTTAATATCCACTCAATGTCCAGGAGAAAACTTTTACAGGACAAAAAAATACAATATCCTATTCCACACAATGTTGAAGACTAGACTGGGAAGAGGAGGTAGTACTTGCCTAACATTTTCAGCAAAGGTACATCTTTATCCTCCAATAAAAATGTACGTTACTTTTCTTGTCTACATGTTATTTTGGTTCGTGAAATTCAGTCTTGCGTAACCCTGGTTCCACTTTCTATAACTGGCCAGTCACTTTGCCTCAAGGGGCATAGAAAAACAACATTACAGACATACACTCAAGTCCAACCAAGTCCTCACAACACACATACAATACATAAAGTATTTGAATTTCTTTCAAATATGTAGCTATTACACACCATACAGTATGAAGATATGTGAAAGAGTGAAGCAGATTCAAGTGCGATTGTGCTGCTTCTGAATCTAGACTTTTGTCTTCTAACATTTTTGTAATGGCCTTCATTTTTCACGGTCTAGTCTCAGCCTGACTTATGAGCTTTGTTCTTGCACTATAAACCTGTCTTACCTGTTCTTTTTCCCCCATTCCCGCCCTCTCTCCTCCTCCTCTCTCTCGCTCCCCCCCCTCTCTCTCTGAACTGTATGAGCCATCCTACTCCTTGCTGTTGACTTGCCATGACAAGCCTTAGGAGAAGTTGCTCAATGTTAATGTTTGACAAGTAGGAAGAAGGGCCTTGGCTGCCATATCTCTCAGTCTTGGACAAAACAACCACACTCTTTCGGTTCTCCTTCTACTCAAGTGTGTTTGCTGCTTTGTGAGGAAATTATATATTTAAATCCGAGGGAGAAAGACAGAAAGAGACCATGGGTGAGTCAGTGTTATCGCTTTCTCTTATATACACTGGTGGCTTTTTTATGTTTCAATCCTCTCAGCTGTCTGTTGCACAAAGTAATGAAAAGATTGAGTTGTTTCTGTGTCTGCCCAAAATGCCATTGAATATTTTAAGTATTTTAATTTGCCATGCAAATAAAACTAAAGCTGTGATACTATGATACCATTGCATTACTTTGCATTGATTGGATCTATGTATTTGTGTTTACTGTAAAATAAGGGTAATCCTATTTTTTTATGAACCCAGAGATTTAGAAAACCTACCAACGCTGGGTGACTTTTCTCTTATTGGTTGATTATTAAATTATCTTAATGCTGCAGGTAAAGACTGACATTACAAACATGTTTTTGTAAGGAATTTTGTAATTACAATGACTAGTGACAGAAAACACTGTATGGTTTATCTGCAATAATCTACATTCGCTCAAAGCTTGTCTGGCCTCGACTACGTTAGAGGTTTGTCTTAGTTTTAAAATGTCAGGACACATCACTTGTGAAAGAAGCACACCAGCCTTTTGTGCAAAGCCTATAATTTTCTGCCCCATTTACGGTGCCACTGTAGAGGTGCTGGTGCTGGTCGACTTCGAGGGCACCATGGGAGACGAGATCACAGTGAGGATGGGGGATGTGGTCAAAAACGTTACCAAGTCCAGCGAGGAGGGATGGCTGGAGGGAGAGCTGGGAGGAAGGAGAGGCATCTTCCCTGCTACCTTTGTCAAGGTCTGTTAATGCTATACATCCCACAGCATTTTGCTGATACTGGATTGTGTGTTTGCTTATCCACGTCTTAAAATATGCCTTCTTTTTTTTTTTTTAATAACAGGAGGTGCCAGTCTATTTGATGGGTGACAGCCAGAGGGAGCCACGAAGCATTAGACAAAGTAAAAGGCTAAATTCTCAGCAGTCTTCATTTTCTTCACTGTCATCAGCTTACAAAGCAGAAAGTATCTATTTGCATTGTCCAAACAGCATGTGAAGGGTTTCAATTTTAAAGACTATATATGCATTCTGGGATTATTTTACTTGCTAAATTTTATCTTACTATATTTTATGTGATCAGCTCCTAAATACATATAATACACATATATATATATATATATATATATATATATATATATATATATATATATATATATATATATATACACACACACACACATATATATATATATATACACATATATATATATACATACACACATATATATATATATATACACATATCATATATATATATATATATATATATATATATATATATATATATACACACATATACATATATACACACCCACAATGGAGTTGACTTTTCATTAATTTCATTTGTTGGGAAATGGTATCAATTACTTCACATCGTCCATATCTCCATTTGGAATGAAAGTCTTCATTTGCAAATAATTCAATCTGTTTAAACTTCTTGTGTAAAAGATCCAAGATAACAGCCTTCTGACACTACAGTATTAAGCACATTATGCCAATCAAGAAGAATTATCCTTGCACATATTGTAAGATAAACCCCTTATCTCAGCTTGCAGCTCGAGTCGGCTCAAAATAAACCATGAAAATATTTGACAGTGCTATTCATATCAGGTTGGCTATTTTAACATTCTATGATCTAAAGCCGACTGTAAACATACGTTTACCACATCCTCGCCACACAAATCTTAATTATAATGTATGGCAATGGAGCAAATATACACAAACTGTCCTTAAAGGATCAGACATGTTACAAGCGTCAAAGTGCTTTGCAGTCTTAGCAATGTCCTGTTGAGACTTGACTACTCTGCCTCCAAGCTAAACATACCATTATTGAGCTCTAGTTTCTCCATCAGCTTAACCAATAGCTTCTTTGTCTTTCAGCAAAGAAAATGAAACAGACGAGGAAATGTGAGGTAGCATTTGCCTACAGCCCCCTGAATGAAGACGAACTGAAGCTGGTTGTTGGGGAGAGGATAGAAATCATCAGAGAGGTAAAGTTTCCCCAAACCCTCACATTTGAACTCAAATAACCCTACAGTGGTTATCTGCAAACGAGCTGTGTTAGCCTACTGTTAAGTTGCAGTAAGCAAGGCATGTTCCTGCTGGTTGCTGAAGCTGCTCAGTAGCCAAAACCTTAGCACTGTATGTAAATCTGGGCGTTGGTTGAATGTTTGCTCAGCCAATTGCTGAATGTTTTTCATATTGATTGTTTGGGTATTACAATCTTTTTATATTTGGCCGCCAGGCTGATAAAGCCTGTTTCCCAGTACATACAAAGTACAGCTTTACAGAAATGTAAGAGAACTGATCTGACTAGTTCTTAGAGTTCACATGGACGTTTCATGCCATCAAGTAATCAGATCTGAAACATTACTGAGTAATATCTGGAATGTATACCTGTTGTTAAGTGTTTTACCAAAGTGTGAGTGCAGCCATTCCATTTTGTCTTCTCGCTTACTTTCTTGTTGTACTCTGTCTCTCCTCGATATAATCTCTACAACAGATTGAAGATGGATGGTGGATGGGTCTGAAAAATGGCAAAGTGGGAGCATTTCCGTCAAATTTTGTCAAAGAAATCTTTGTTTCCCCTAAAGGTTTGTAAAGCCAAAACTTTTGTTTACTTTTTTTTTTTAACTTTTTCTGCACATGTAATCTAAAAAACAACAACAGCTGAACTGATTATTTGTGATATTCTTTTTACAGACAACAAGCACAATGAGGTCAAGTCAAGACCTAAGCTGACTGACGCGGTGTTCAACAAGGAAGTATGTAGCGCAGAAATAAGGTTTTTGAAATGCATGACTTGTTTACCTTTGACTTAACATATTTTTTGTCCTCATGAAGATGTCTCAAAGGGCAAGTGTGAGGAACAAAGCAAAAAATGGTAAGTCATTACAGGGTGCTTTAAAGAATTTATTTTTAACTTTTCATTGACTAAACACTAATGGGGATACCCTAATTTTAGGTGGCATTTCTATTTTTGAACAGCATTTCAAAAGCAACTTGACAGCGTCTATTTATACCCAGACACTTTTTAATTCCTGTACTTTAACCTGAAAGGTTTCTGGGTGGAGTCCAGTCGTGTGGCCAATGTGCCTTGATTAATCACTTTACAGAGGGTTCCGTCAGAGTGGAATCTCTCTTAGGGATCAAGGTGTAAAACTTTTCTCTGAAGTTTGTCACAACCTCTTTCCGGCTATTCTTTGAGTTATTAATGTGAAGGTTGCATACAAGGCTGATAAGATTAGTCATCATTATTAAAACCTCCTATCATTGACACACATGTACTATAATGCTCAGATACCGTAAGGTTAGTAACCATATTATCTTTGATACTACGTCTCCTTAGTGGTGGAGTGTTGCAAAGTCATGTTTGACTACAAGGCCAAAACGGAGGATGAGTTGGATCTGAAAAAAGGAGACGTTGTTGTGATACTGAGCAAGGTTGGAGCACACTTTATTGTCATTCTCTGGCATTGTTTCAAACGTGTTTTCCCATGATGTCTCATAACAGACTCCTTCGGGTACAATTGCTTTTCTTACAAAGTAGTTGCAGGTGAACAGTATCATATTTTTCGTCCAGTCAAACGAGTTGTGCATTTTAAAGAAAAGTACAAGGTGACGCATGTTTTAGTGACACAAATCTGGCAGTTATAATAACAAATAATAAACATCTGAGATAAAATTCTATGATAAATTGATAATAACGCAGCTATGTCTTGCTTGACCGTTTGGTAACCCCTTGTGCAGCAATTTGGCATCCCAAGGGACACTGCTATGTTTGAGCTTTTAATGTGACTCATTAATCTCTATCTAAAAGGAAACCGAAGATGAAGGCTGGTGGGAGGGAGAGCTAAACGGACGCTGTGGCTTCTTTCCTGATAACTTTGTCATGGCGATACCACCAATGGACAGCCTGCAAGTGAGTGGACTAAAACACAATCTCAAGAATATCCTTGTTGGAATGGACCTTCCCCATGTTCAAGATATTCAAGATTTGACAACGGCATTGTGCTACCATGAAACCATGGACATGCTTTATAGTAATTATTATCTACTATACTTTTAATGTTTTAAAATGGCTCAAAATGCAATGTACATAATGCCACTTTAGCTGCAGCTGGCTGGTCCTGTATTTGTGTTACTTTAGCAAGTCTGCAGCCAGTGTGCAGTGAGTCAGGATTGTCTTTACCGTCCTCTGTTTTGGAATTACTCACTGAAAATTCCCTTAGTGGAAAGAGTGTGTAAAATAGAAATGACTTTAATTCACATGGGAACGTACTTGCCAACCTGTTGAGTTTTCCGTTTCTCATCCTCTAGTCTGGGACCACAAGCCAACCGCCTGCACGCAACATCGACAAGAAACCCTCAGGTAGGAGACTAGTATGTATGTTGATCAAATACAGCAGCACAGGACCAAATACTGTTTGACATTCAAGTGGGGATCTGGGCTTCATGTTTTAGAGTTACTCTTGTGAATCATGACTCCTGGCTAAAGTGGTGTTTAGTGTGCTGACAGTTTGGACTGTGATGGGCTGTTGTTTTAGCAGATGGAGGAATTGGCAGCAGTATTGGTTGTGTGATTTCCAGCATGTGGTATAAAAGCAGCCAACATTTTATTGTGCCACTGAAGCAGCGTGAAGCCCTTTCAGTATGGGTCACAACATTGCTGAATCATTCTTCTGTATCTTCTATTTTCATTTATGCTCATCTATTCAGTGATGGAAAGTAACCGAGTACATCTACACAAGTACTGTACTTCAGTACAATTTTGAGGTCCTTTTACTTCACTTAAGTATTTCCATGTTATGCTACTTTCTACTCCCCAGGCAATACTGTACTTTTCATTCCACTACCTTTATCTAACAAGCTTTAGTTACTTTGCAGAGTCAAATTAATTATTTGTACATGCATCAACTAATAAATAAATTATTATTGTAGATTAAGCTACTAAGCAGTATATTAAGTAGTCACAGTGTGCCTCACCTCTACCAGCAGCAACATTACACCAATGCATCTGTAGTTATAATCCAATAATATAATATGTACGATTATGAAATGGGCCATTCGGCATTAGTACTTTTACTTTTGGTAGACTTTGATTGACATATTACCTATGTAGTTTTACTAAAGTGACGTTTTCAATGCAAGACTTCTTTTTTGTAACAGAGTAAAGTAAAGATCTGAGTACTTTTCTTCACTGAATGAGAATATGGTCATGAGTCAAGGGTTATGCCAACATGTTCCCGACTAAAAAAAGCAAGCTGTGTGATTGCTGCTTTTATGCTGTTATAAAGTCTGTAGTGTTATTTCTGGGTGGTAGATTTACCTTGGTAAAGTTTAGATTACTTTAAAGTTTCTAAATTGTTGTTGTCATTGTTGGTATTCTCACAGTTATTAAAAAAAGAGTGACTGAAGCTTAATAGACTTTGAAACAAGAAGATGTAGAAGTCAAATCTGCGAGCCGCACAGAACAGGATGTGGCTTCTTGTCAGGTTTCAGCTGAGGAGTGCCATCTGTGGTGCAAGTTGCAAATTTTGCAAATCAAAAATGTCTCCTTTACAAATTCAGACCTCTTTTAGAACTCTATATTTGGTTGGGGATTCAAAATTGCATGCTCGTCAAAACATTTGGCAGGTGGAAACAGAGCCATACAAAGTGCTCGGCTATTCAAAGATGCCACCTGAACAAACTGGATATCAGTGCAGCAGTCTCATGATTTGTACTGCCACTACTTTGTACATTTTTGATTTGCACATTACACTAATTACAGCATTTTTTTTCCACACACGGTATCACTCACAAGAATTTGACAGGAAGTCTCAGACTATAGCAAGATGGGGGATGGTTAGACTGGTCATGTGACACAGTTCAGGAGTCTTGGAGGAAACAAGGGGGTGGGGGGCCGAGGAGAGCTGTGTCACAGAGATTTTCACAACCAGCACAAGAAGCAGCACTACTGCTGTGTGGATGGTTTGCTTGAGAGGGAATGTTGCAAAATGCTTTGAACACTCAAGGTAGGCTTCCGGTGTTGTAATTCTGTCTCTTGTTCATCTCTGAGTCTCAGTGTTACGCAAAGTATTATGCTTTCTTTATGGCTATGCATTAGAACAGTTTTACTTCTTACATTTGTGCTTGTATTTATTTAGCAGAGCTGTAATGGCTCCTTAACATCTCCCGTCTTGACTTGCATGGCAAATAGGGAATCTCTCACATTACCATCAGTTCACTGACCCATCATAATTTAAGCATCTATCCTCGCAGTCTCCAAGGCAAAGTCCTCTCAGGGGCTGTATTTTTTTCTATGAGCTGAGGCAGAGTGACTGTCCCTGATGAACTTCTTGAGAACCTTGGGAGCTGTTACTGCAGTGCTATTGGATAGAGCTGTGACCTGGTCTGCTGCACTGATGTGCACAGCTTTGCCTTCACATGCAACTGCTCATAAACTAGATTACACTTCAACTGAATTGACCAGTAGCATTTTTTTCTGGACCACATTAAACCATAATGCTTTCTGGAGTAAACAAATTCAACTCCTAACAAATAAAATAAGCCAGTGGCTTTTTACTAGTGGTTACAGTTCTACAGAGTAATGTCAATGAAAACAATAATACATTAACACAAGTGTTAACACCAACGTACCGTCTTTCAGAGACTGCGTGGGCTAAGTTTTAAAACTAGTGTAAAGATATTGGCATCAGAAGAGACTAGACGACACAAGGAATCCATTGGTACCAACCACAACATGATAGCTTTTGTTTCAAAGTTAGGCTGAATTTTGCTTTATGAAAAAAAAAAATCAAATGAATGAATTTTCATATTTCATCTGAAGTGCAGCTGTGCTATTTACATACCAAATCCAACTCTGTGGTAACGGTTCATTCACTACTGCTTTTGTAGTGAAGACAGAGGCCTCAGCGATGGAGAAAGGTGGTCCAGCAAAGACAAAAGGTATACATGGCAGTGGCTTTAATTATTATTGTAACATTATTCTGTCCTTTTATAGAGAAATACTGTTGTGGAGTAATGTGATGAATTTGCTTTCCAGATGATAAACCAGAGGTTAAGGACATGAGAAGCAATCCTCCAACCAAGGTCAAGCTGCCATCCATCAGCAAGCCCAGCCCGCCTCCAGTCAAAGACAAACCCACCAAGGTCTTACCCAAGTAAGTGATGCCAAGGTAGAGCTGGGCGATATGGGAAAAATCTAATATTATGATATTTAACAAAAACATTAATGGCAATATTGTAGGTTTGACTATTGGTGCTTTCACAAAATATTAACACAATGAAATTTGTGATAAACAATCACCAATATTGTGGATATAATGACTAAGTGGGTAAAGGCAAATAATTAAACAGCTAGTAAATCTGGTGAGTTCAGAAAATTACATTACTTTACTGTAATGCAGCCTTTAAAACCAGGAGAGACAACACTTGTGTCATATCACGATATTCAAAATTTAAGGGGCTATCTAGCCTTATGTATCGATGTTGATATAAAATCGATATATTGCCCAGCCCTGTGGCAAAGACTCTCTGGCGTTGTGTTTTATGACTGCTAAACTACTAAAGACTTTCTAAATAATATGTCTTCCAACTCAGAGACATGAATACTGATTTATTTGCAACCTTTCTTAAGCAAAAGGCCTTTAGGAAATGTCAGGAACACTTTCTCCTCGTTGGTCTGGCCCCGGGAGCGGAGCTTTTAGATGTGAAAGATTTTGGTTGCCGCCACCAGTTGCCATGGTGTCCTTCTAGAAGAATGCCAGGATGCCCGACCTTTAGCGGCTCAGTGGAAACTCTGGGATGAGTCAGATCGGGCCTAAACAGACGAGAGCAGCCCATTTCCTGTTTCCTGAGCAAAACGCACGCACGCACGCACACACGCACACACACACACACACACACACACAAACTGAGAAAACAAAAACAGCCCTGTTTTGAGGGGGCTGCTAATGGAGAACATGCTTTTTCTGAAAATTGTTTCCAAGCAAATGTGTTTGGAAGGGACACCTTTCCAGCTTCTTTAAGAATAATTCTTCTTTTTCTAAAAGCTCAATCTTCCAGGCCTTTACCTCAAGGGCAAGGCTAATTATTTATAAACTTCATATCAGATCTAACCAATGCATGAAGGTTACTTAAGTTGAGTTGTGACTCTGGGAATCTGCCATCATGACTGCCATATGAGCTGTGAAAGTGAAACATGTGCCAGCCAGGACAAAATAACATACAGAGAGTACCCATCAAAGTGTAGGAAACTGGAAACCACATTCAAAAGTGTTTTTTTTTTTTCTTGTTTTAAAAAATGTGCACCACAATTTTCTTTCACCAAGAGAGATTTTTTTTGCGAGATTCTGATTTTATTCCTCCCTTACATTCCTAATTTTTTTATTTACTTCTATCAAAAGAACTAAATTGAAATCTTATTCAATTGTACTCTTATTTTCAGTAGAACAAATGGTGATGTTGCTCCTGTTTCCCCAAAACAACCGGAGGACAAAGAGACCGACCAGTTTGATGGAATAGACGTGCAGACTGAAAAGCTGTGCCATCCTACAGCAAACAGAGCCAAACCCCCCCACAGGAGACCACCATCAGGCCTGGTTACAGCAGTACAAGTACGTCCACCTTGGTGATTTATCACTTTCTTTTGAAAACTATTGCCCTAAACGTGAAGAGTTACATAATGAACGCTTATAGTAACTGAGGCCGGAATCGCTGACAACCTGCTAAACCACAGAGACCACAGAGACCTTTGCAACTTGATATTATCGCTTCACCAATAAGGCAACTCTCTACTTTATCTTGTGCACACTTGTTAGGTAAAAGTACTGTCTTTCTTGAAATCGAACTGAATACAATTGTTATGTTTTTGTTTTTTCAGTAATACAATACCATTATTAACAAGGATTTTTTTTTTTTTTTTTTTTTATAAATTTGTCAAATTGTTTCTCATACACCCCCAAGTTATTTTTTTAATTAATTAATCTCTCCATTGACATACGTTTCGCCATATTCTTAATCCAAGCACCAATTGTAGGTGCCTCCATTTACTTTCAGATGAGAGCTATAGTCCTTTTTGCCTCTAGTATAGCAAAATCAATACATTTATATTCATGGGGTTTCAGATTTAGATTTGTTGGCTACAGGTGCAGCAGAAGTGATTACATTTAGTGGTACTTTGCATTTCTAGGCCCATATTATTATATCCAGCAGATGCAGTTCAATGACAAAAAATGTTTTTCAAACTACGCCATGAGTGTTTAAATGTTGGTAAAAGGCTTTTCTAGGCTCTACTCGTTTCCTAGACTCACTCATTTTGCAATCAACTTTCAGCAGTATCTTACAATGGTTTAAAGAAAGGAAGAGATAACCGTTTCTGCACTTGCACTTTCAATAATTCAGATGTACTTGAGCAAGAGAAAAGGCCCTAAGGATAGACTTGTCCCAAGTTTTCATGAGTCGACCATTTTACACTGACAGCAACAAGTTTGGGCCTGATCTCTACAGGGTTTTCAAAAGTCCTTCTGGGAAATGAAGGAATTCATTCCCTGAAGTATCCTTTTAAGGTTTGTACTTGGCTGCTCAAAAGACAGACATAGGTGTTAAGTTGGTATAGTTGGAGAATGAGAAACCCTAAGGCAGGTTATGAGGAATTACTATTAGCAATGGTTGCTATTAATGCATGGCTAATGCTGCTTTGCAGGCCCAGGGTGCCACTGACAAGAAAGAACCAGAACTATCACCAAAGAAGTTCCAGACAGAAAAAGTATCTGGCCTGCAAAAGGTTTGTGACATTGACTGCTTTCTCTACAATACAGCACACACGTGATATTGATAATAAACCTCACTAGTCTGGGTTTAACTCATATATTAGATATTGTGCATTGTTTTTATATTGATGAGCCAATATTCTATCAATGAGGTTCACTGGTCTGTACAATGTCATGCAAAGCCACCTAAATTCATTGCAGGGTACAGAACATCTCCTACAATCGCCTGCAAAGCCCGATAATCAACCCAAGACGCCGCCTCCGGTTCGACCAGCACCACCCAAAGTAGTTGTGGATGGCAGAACTGTCACCCAAAAAGAACAAACAACTGTAGAAAGCCTGCAGGCTGAGATCAAAGAGCTGAAGATGGCTCTGGATCTATTACAGGCCCGACATGAGTGAGTACTACTCATTTGTGATGTGGGTATGTTTAAGACCTGATGAACTGATTCAGTTTATTTGAGAGGTGTTACAATTAAAGCTACCGTATTTTTAAAAAGGTAAAAATATAACAGTTCACATAGAGGGACTTCGTCATCTTCCCTTATTGAGAAGTTGTAGACGGTGCCTTCTATCCCAAATTAATTTCTGGTATTGTTTGTGGACACTAGCACACACACACACACACACACACACACACACACACACAGGAAGTGACTAATCAAAACCTAAGGGAGAAATACAAACATGTATTGTGTTCTAAACATAAGTGTTCCGTCTGGGGGGAAAAAAACTGGATTTAACAGTGTTAAATCTTGTGCATCTCTTTGATTTGCTTTAATATGAAACATCACAGAGGCCTAGTTGCTACACATGAGCCACGCTGTGTGCAGTTGCAGACGACTTCCTGGCAACTGAACTATGTACGCTATTTGGAGCCATCAACATGTGTTTACAAGCTTCAAGGGTGAAACTATAGGGTCATGTATTTTGAAAAAGCACATCGTTCGGTTTGCTTAAAAAAATATACATCCTCTTAAAGCCCCTACACACGCACACAGTTGCTTTCACTCATCTTGCCTGATTGGACTTCATTTGTAAATATGTACAAACTGGGCTTGATTGAAATCTCCTTCACTCTGCTGTTAGTTTTGTTGTACATATTTAAAATAAGTGTCACAACCTACTCTGTAATCATTCTTATTTGTCTATAGAGTTTTTGGGCATCATGTAATCTATCTGTAGTCTAATCAGTTACTCTAACCAAGAGAAACTAACACTTTATTAGCCGCCTTACTCTGTTTTGGCTTTCTGAGACACTACGTGACCCATAAGGCAATTCTCCCGACGTCCTGTCTGGAGCCAGCCTTAGGTGGCCTCTCGATGAACTGTAGTATCTGCCACTTTCACATTTGCTTCATTTTTCAGCACCACACTTGCTTGGCAGAAACTCGCTATAAAAGCTCCATGAAGCCAGGAGGAGCTGCAGATTGATAATTCTCTTCAGGGTCATCATCACTACGAGCATTTTCTTTCACATTGTTACATCGTCATTTGATACATTATCATTATAAACGTTTTGATTATAGCCACTTTAAAGATGCATTTACAAAGATGTATTTCGCACTAATGGTGCTTAATAAAGAGTGGTCAGGATCAAGGCCATTTCTGTTTGATCAAATACATCTCCACTAAAACAGTAACATTCAAATTTGTATTATTTCACTAACTCATTTGACTTGACTGGTAGTGTACAGTACATCTGACCCTATTTAAACTCAACTTTTCTGTTTCTGTCTCTTTTGATCAGCCGAGACATGCAGGAAGTGAAAGAAGAACTGAGGGATGAGCGAAACAAACGAGTGGCACTGCAGGTCAGTGAGGCGTGCCTTCAGTTTTGCATGCATTTGTACTTTATGCTTGCCGCATATTGCCTGAAGAAAATAATACAGAAGCTGTGGTTCCCAAGATCATGACTGTGGTATAATTAATTGTTTTAAAAAAAAAAATGTCTTTTCCATACAGGAGGAAGTCCACAGTTTGAGGATGAAGTATTAATCTCAACACAGACTGTGACTGGGCTGACCGTCTGACACTGTGCCATGCAGGCTTTCATACTGCAAATTTAAACAAGATGAACATTTTTTTGAGATGAAATGGGGATGGAGAAGACAAGCAAGCTCTCCCACTGCAGACACACGTGAAATTATAGCTGACATAGGATTAAAATAATCCTGCACTGGAGCAGAGAAACTTAATCCTTCAAAAGACTTTTAAATGATGTACTGTTAAAAGTTTTACATATTTGAATGCTGGAAATCACAATGGGTTACTCTTGGTTGCAAGTTAATGTTTTACATTGTCCTGTTTCAACTGCCACCTTTATTTCTTTGATCATAGGTTTTACTGTACTTTTAACATTTACACAATTAATGCCTCAGCAGAATATGTAATATATGCAGCTGTACATAGGAGGAAATATTGTGATGATATTGTGATATTTTTGAAAAAAAATATAATTTCAAGTCATCTGAAGGGTTATTGGTACTTGAATGCCAATATCCGAAGTACAAGTGACATGTAGGCAAAGCAGTTTTATTTGTATTATGTTTCATACATATACACACACATATACATATATATATATATATATATATATATATATATATATATATATATATATATATATATATATATATATATATATATATATATACATACATATATACATACATACATACATATATATATATACATATATATACACATATATATATATATATATATATATATATATATATACGTCAATATGGAATGGATTAATCTGCGTTATTTTGACAGTCCCTAATAATATATATATATATATATATATATATATATATATATATATATATATATATATATATATATATATCTATATATATCATACACACACACGCACTTTTCAGAGCGTTCAGTAAAAAGCACTGGAGAACAATACGGTTTTCAATCTGGCAGTTGGTTCCAGCGCTGTGCTGTCATTTATATATTTATCTTGGCCAGAATGTAATGCTGCATTAGTCCACTGGGGGGCACTGTATGACTATTCAACATAAAGAGAAGTGTTAAACTAGTCAGTGAATGCTGGATTGGTGGAAGTGACCAAGCCATAGTGACCTCACATTAGAAAAGAGAAAACATTTAATTAAAAATACTATATAGTAATAGTGTTAAAATTTAAGCTGACGGCTGATGTTAATGGATCTTTTATGTTAATGGATCTTTCATGAAAAAAACACCTGAAAAAAATGCTGTTAAAAACGCTTCAGGAGTTAAACAGAGTTTGTGGTCAGCTGCATTTTTTTGCAGTTAAATGGAAAAGGCATCCTGTGTCACTCCGAGAAAAACTGACTCACTCTGAAAACTCTGAACACAGTGACTCATCGTGATGGATGGAGAAAACGTGGGAAGAGAATTAATGAGAAATTCTTTGCGGCCACCATAGGGAGAGCTATTTAACTTGACCGCATTTGGACCACGGCATCTTCAGAGTAAGGCGTATAGATTTGGTTTTATCTCCAAATGGTGGCGATGGTGGTGTGCTCCTGTCTAAGCCTGCTAGTGTTGCCCACTGTAGAGCACATCTGGACGACATCTGGAGCTCATCAGGGACCGGGTGCTTCTGAAACTGCCATGGGAACATACATACTATTTTTAAATAAGTAAATGAAACTAAACAAACAAAGGGTTAGTTGATATTGCTGAACTTTTTCAAGATATGACAAATTAATGACCTTTATGTAAAGCCCTACAAACATAAGTGAAGACATTACTTTTTTCACTGAGGGGCCTCTAAAATATGCAATAATGTCAGTGATGATGGGTGCAGTGTACACTACAGGCACTGCTATAAATTATAATACACTGCTTGTACGGATATTTGACTCAGTGCACCGTAAGATGGAACTGCTGGGAGTACTGAAAACTCAGTGTTGAGAACTGAAGCATTTTGGAGCTCAGAGGTCAAATAGGAAGAAAAAAAACTTCCAAGTTAAAATTAGAAATAGTTATAAGAGAAGCTGAGCTGACACAGAACAGTTTGCCTTTGTTAAAGAAAGGAGCTGGAGACGGATGCAGAAACAAATCCTATGCATGGTCCCATGGGAAATGGCAATGAATACGTTGCATATTAAAAATGCTTTTTTCAAATGGAGCCTTTTACTGAGCAGAATCATAATCATATTGTATTTGCAATTACAATAGAAAGTAATTAAACTCTAAAAAGTACAAAATTTGGCCATTATAATAAAATGTGATTAATTAAAGCGGTGGTTAAATAGCATGAATGTAGCCATATGTTAGATGCTGGTTTCTAGAATCAGCCAGAGAACCACAAAAGTCGGTCCGTTCGTCTTTGCAAAAATCTTTCCCACGCTGTGTTGTGGCTCAGATTTACGGCTTTCCAAAACTAGATTCCCCTCATTTTGATGTTCACTTCATTTTACTGATGTATTGTTTCATAACTATAATTAGCATAAGGCGAAGATATGTTGCTTCTAATTACATGTGCGTCTTGATTACATCCTGTAAAATGAAAACGATACTATTTAAAATATTGAATCGTGGGTCTAGTAAAAACACATTTTAGGTTGGATTAGATTTTGAGGTACACGCCATTCACAAGAGGTTTATACAAATATAATTACACACAGATACTTCAAAAGAGTCCACACCATCAGTGCCACTGATTTCTGAAAGCTTGTGACCACATGAGAGGCTTTTCCAAGACCTCAACAGAGAAGATTCCAGTGTGGACTCCATCTAAAAACATGGCGGGCCCCAAGGCAAACTTGAAGCCGGTCTGCTCCACCAGCACAGTCTGTACTTTAAGGAAAACTCTAGCGGAAGTTCTTGTCCTGCCTTCATCTTAAACCAAGAACGTCCTCCGAGCAACACTACACAAGCCTCACAGCAAAAGAGCGTAAGACTAACGTTTCTGGCTCCAGGTTGGCCAGCAGAAAGAATGTGGACACGCACCATACACTGATGAGTATTTTGTATATTTTCCCTTTTGTATGCTTTATTGACATGCCAAGAATTCCTATATTCACAGCTTGTGAATCACCCAACCACGAAAAGATTGACTTGTGATCATTTGCCCAGCCCAGTGTGGGCAATTCATCAATGTTCTGTATGTCTTCATTGGCAGCCAAACAAAATTACTTCCATCAGCCAACTCACATGAAACACATTTATTATGTGAATACAGAGTTTATATTGGCCATCTGAGCTTTGACCTCGTCCCCAAAGTCAGAACAACAGAGTTTTGGAAGTGAATACACTCCCCCCCCAAAACCACATTTGATACAGAGCCTGAAACCAGTTATCATATTGATTCTACTATGTGTGGGCCATAGAGCTCAACAGTGTAGTTCCTGAAGTAAAAATCCCATTCATTTTCACCATAAGGATTTTGATTATCAGCCATAATGTCTAAACCATCCAAGGGAGACTAACCACGAGCTCCGAGGTTGTGAAACAAAAGTTTCTGCTCCTGTAGAAGCTAGTCCGTATGAAATCCATATGAAGAAATACTACACTACCCACAATCCTAACATAATAGCGACGTCTCAGATTGGTGGAACTCGCTGTTACCATGAAAATGTTTACCACACCCACGAACGGCTAGATCAAGCTTCTACCATTGAATAGGGGTGGGAATCACCAGAGGTCCACAATACAATATTATTGGCATTTTAAACAATACTTTGAAAAAAAATTACCTTTTTTTCCCCAACTTAAAATTTTCCCAATTTCAAATTATCTCCCCAAAAGGAAACTTCGTCAACATCTGTTTTATCTAAAAAGATACATTTCTCTGTTTGTTCATCTCACTTCAATGTTATTGCTCAAAATGGGATTGTCAAGCAGACAAACCAACACATACATAATAATAGATCAATACTTGCCGTCTGCGTATAGATACAGTATTGCCACGAAAAATATCTTTTATATAGGCTATATATCCCCCCCACCCCTACCATTGAAGTCTAGGATATTTTATGTACACAGTCTTGTACCTTTGCCATTTTTCTCGTTTTCAAAATGTTATTTTGCGCCGAATCAAATGTTTTATGGTCACGATTCATCTCGGAGCTGGTTGGCTTGGTTCCAGCCTTAAAACTCTTTATATAAGCATTTAATAAAACATCAATGGAGAAATTGAACGGGGAAAAACTGTTCTGGAAACCAGAGGTGTTTAAAAAGTGGGCGGTCACTGTTGAGCTCTATTCCCCTGTAAGACACCACAGACAATGAAGGGAATATACTATCTAGTGAGCACCTGGTTCCTGTGTGGCCATTCCTAACAAAACACCTCCAGTCAGGGAATATACAATCTAGCAAACTGAGAACTGAAACACTTCTTTACCGAAGCCAAATATGACGAAATGTGAAAATGACTGTTGTGCGTGACAAATGCCATTCTGTGTTTCTCATGAAGCCAATATTACAGTGAAATAATTAAGTAAATAGGCAGTCATGTTTACATACCAGAAGCCAGTATACAAACCATAGGCCACTCTGCAAAACAGTTACAACATAGAAGGAAACATGCCGCAAAACCAAATGAGCTCCCTATAAAAAGCATCATATAACACTTTGCCACAACACGAAAGAAATGTAGTCATTCACAATTACTACCAATGCAAACACACTGCACATAGTTATCAACCGCATAAGAGCAAAAATTGGCAGTCAGCACATATCAAAAGCACGAGAACAGATTTCAGCAGCATAAGAGAAGACATTAGCAGCCAGCATACTAACAGCTTACGAGCAAATTCAGCCAGCAGACAAATATCAACAGCATAAGAGAAGAAGTAATCAGCCAGCAGACTCCAAGACATGCAAAAATGACAGCAGGTTCAAAAGACACAATTTAACCTAGCAACGCTAGCAACTTTTTACTAAGTTCTTTGAGCTAAATGCTAATGTCCTCATGTTTTGCAATATTTACTATACTATATTAGTTTAGCATGTACGCTAACATTGGCTATGTAGCACTGAACTCAAAACACAGCTGAGGCTGATGGTAATGTCATTAGTTTCTCAGGTATTTGGTTGTAAATCGAAGAATTGGAAAAATCTGAATGTTGAAAAGTCAGGGAAACACTAAAGTTACTGCAATGCATGCTGTGGAGAACATGAATGTTTCATCCAATAATGGTGCAGACATTTCACTTAGAGCCAAAAATGACAATCTATGGTGGCACTAAATAAAAAAAAATAAAAATAAAAAAAAATATGTTGAAATATTTCACTAAAAACGTCTGGTGGCACTAAAGGGAAAGTCAGGGGATCACTCAGTCCTTGGGATGCATCCTCTGGAAACCAGGAATGTCTGTGCCAATGTATTCAGGTGGCTAGATGTTGAGATTTTTCACTGGATAAGTGAAGAATTTGAACTGCTGGTGGCGCTAGAATAGATGAAAAGTCAAGGAGTCAAGAAAGTCGAGGATAAAGAAATGTATTACCTAGGATCCTTGAAAATCTGCACCAAATGTCATCGCAATTCATCAGATGTTACTCAAAAACAAAAATGTCAACCTCTTGGTGGTCCAAAGTCTGTAGGATTAACCCTTTGGAGACCATGTCTAGTATATGTGAAGAAATTGACAATAAAGCTGACTTGACTTCACTTGACTTGATTTGATGAATGGCTGCACAAAATGTTATAGCAATCCATGAAATAACGTTAGTTGTTGAGATATTACAATCTGAATCAAAGATTGACCAACTGCCTCGCCGCTAGCCTGGCTAAAAACATTGCTTTTAGCCAGCAACATTGCTCCGCTCTGCTGACATCCTTTACAATGTGTTAGAATTAGCAGCTAGCACTTACCTCGGTGACGGTGAGGAGATGCAGGTGAAGCAAAACTAATAGGCTTCAAGTTGTGTGTGTGGACAGCTGGGGACGAGCGACGCTTTTATGATTTTTTTTAATCCCCAAAACCGTCCTTAAATAGCATACATGGTTTGACTTTTAGCCGACAAGTTTGTCTAGTAAATATACTACCGGAGCAGCATGTAGCAGCAGCAAACGAGTGAGCCAGGTGACAGGTTAAATGGACTCACGGTGCACAAGGGTGCGCTTGTTATACTGTAGGCTACGTTACAGCCGTCGGTACCGAGTTGTCTACCGTGATTCTCAAAGTGGGGTCTGTGTGGCACTCTGCTAGGGGGCCATGGAGATTTCAGATTCATTCATTTTTCAAAAGACTTCAAAGTTCAGCAAACAATATTTTCATTTTTAAATAATAGTTCATAGGTTAGCCTAGCTACATTCTATCTAGCTCTTGCAATTCTGTTTTATACATGTCTATTATATTTCTAATACGTTTTGTTGTGTTCTTTTACATAAGACTACAGAAGTGTATAAAAATTAGGCTACCAAATTATTCCAAACAGGACACAGGCTACATAATGGGGTCCCCTCTTTTGTGAAAATAGCCCTTGGTTAAAAAGAAGCTAATCTGGTCTACCTGAACCAGCATTCAGACTGTGTTCATGTTCAAGTTCTTTTTTTCTTTTTTTTCATTTAAAGAGGAAAGGAAATCAATTTCATTCTAACTTATCCCATTCTCTCTGTTATCAGAACATCTACTCTTTCAAACCTAATGTTGACTCCACAAGAGCCTTGTTCCCATAATTGTCCTGTATTTCTGACCTTTTAAGGCACATACCAGAGACATTAAGCAGAAATAACAAATTACAAAAAATGACCTTTCCATCAGTCAATTCTCTCTCTCTCTCTCTCTCTCTCTCTCTCTCTCTCTCTCTCTCTCTCTCTCTCTCTCTCTCTCTCTCTTATCTTATAAATCCATGGCCCAAAGGTACACAGAAAATGAGCTCTGTATTTGTCTGACAGAGAAACAACAGCAAATAATTTCAGCGTAATACTTTAATTCTGTCATTTCCTTTGGTGGAATTATCCCTGAAAACAACAGGCATGGAGAAATTAAAGACTCCAATTTGAATTGTTTTTACGTTATACTCCGAATCTGACCCCCCAAATTGATTGATATATGCTTGTTCAAACAATGTAATTTCCTTTAACAGTACTGCTGAGATTGTTTTCTTTTCCCCACAAACTTACCAGTCTAGAGGACAATTGTCCTCACTGCACACAATTAATCTTCATTACAAAATACAGTACATACATTGTCCTTATATGCTTTCATTTTCCAAATACTACATGCATTAACCAAGTTGTGTGCATTTTTGTCATTAAGCACCAATAGACTTGATTACTTCAAGTGTCCATCAGCTCCCACATTCATACTGCATCTTTTCCATATGGATTAATCAGTCTTTGAAACACCTCTTTGTTTAAATTGCATGTAGTCGCATAGCATTGCTACATGGGAAGTGCAATATCACATAGTTCAGCTGTGTCAGAGCTGAGTATTTTTGCATATCAATGTGTCACATCACTGCTGTCCTGTTTCCATCATGTTGCTTTGTATTTAACACAAGTCTCACAGGCTTCAGGGACATCCGGCCTTGTCTGTCCTTCACAGAGCTCAGAGTGTTTCCCCTGAAGCCTTGTGTATCTTAGTAGTAATGCACTCTTCCAATAGTCCCTGTTCCTGACCCCAGGATATCAGGCTGGCCATTCCTCCAGATCTCACGTATGATGCGCTCCCTCTCCTCCAGTCGCTGTGCCCGTTCCAGCTCCTCAGCTGAAGTAAATACGTTCACACTCAGTGTCCCATCTGATTGGCTGGTATGATTACCAACAGGGATTTCTGTGCTGGGCAAAGGGATAGGTGCCTCTACATCATCCCCATCTTCATCGTCATCGTCCTCACTCTCCTCGTCCTCATCGCTGATGTCCTTTAAGTGTTTCTTCTCCGGCGTGGAGGGGGCGACGTTGGTCCGCGGCTTGCAGGAGATGCGGATGACCAGGAGGCAGAGCGTCAGCACCAGGCCGAAACACACTCCAAGCACAAAGTAAAGGCCAAAGCTCTCTGGGTTAGCTGAGGAAAGGAAATAAATGGTTGTCAGATGGAGTAAAATGTTACTTGATTTTTTTTTTTTGGATAGAGATCACTAACATGGAGATGTAGGTATTGTGCTGGGCTGCGGTGTGACGTACCTTTGATGTGTGCATATGCAGCTATGCTGTTGCTCAGGAGGTCCATTTCTTTTTTCTTCACATCCATGGTGAGCTTGACTTTGATTTCCTCACACCTGAAAAACAACAAACATATGACACATCTGACTTTGGCGTATAATACTCTTCCAGGTGCTAAAAGTCTTTGAAATGTTTTCCAAGCACCCTTCCTCCAGTGTCACATTCTGTGCAGCGCCTGAATGTCAAACCCACTGACCACGGTACTTCTTTATATGCCTTCGAGTGGGTGGGATGAGGCCTCCAAGTGTCAAACAAAAGCTCCTCTGTGTAGTCCTAAAGTACTGGCTTCATCTGGGATCATCATAACACATTTGGCACATGGCACTCTGCCTCTTCCATTCTCTCTGATCTATGACAGCTCTCTTTAAAGGAGGTCAAGAGTCAATTTTCCAAGTAGCCACTAAGGACTCCTTCCTGCCTGATGGGACTCTCAGATCAATTTTGATCGAATTTTGTGTCCCTGATATTTAAGCTGTCCGTCCTCCTGACATCCTGTCAGTCTGAGGAGCTCCATTGTGTTTTTAACCATTCCTGTGTGCCGCTGTGGCTCCTAACACTCACAAGTCAAAGTAAAACCTGTGGAGCAGTGCACCAGATACAAAAACAGTTCAGGTTCATTCTCCTTTGCGATCTGATTTTTTTGTTTTCAGTAAATATCTACATCTTCTGTGTCACCTTCATGCTACCTCCTCAGTATATATTTTTTCTTCAGGAGATACAAGCTTGTTTCTCATCTGTAAAAAATGCATGGACTATCGAACCTGCTGCTGGGTCTTTCTGTATTTCCTCCGTCAACCTTCCTCAGCTCCTCTCTTCTCCACCCTGCAGCCCTTTCCTGCTGACTCTGACTTTTTTCCTCTGCTTTGCCATTTTGTGAACATTTTCCATGATGACATCATGGTGTTGCACCATGAGACACATAAGAGTGTTGATGGCAACAGAGGAGAGAGACCAATTCAAAACAAAAGGAGGTGCCTTTAATCCTTCCAGCTAAATATTAGCTCCATTACCCTTTAGTATGTGCTTTGTGTTGTGGCTGGCTGTGGAAAAAAAAAATCCCTGTTCATGTGAAATGACGATGAACTCTGAAGCCATCCCACGCTTACGTGTGCACACTTTTCTCTAAGTCGAACCACATGTCACTAAGCCTACACACGGATCATATGGATGTCCTCAAATTGCACAATCCACATGTTTTTGTTTGTATTTACCTCCAAATTGCACCCACTGATAGCACCAGTGCCTGATTTGTGTCATGATGTGAAGATTGATTTATGCAGCATTTGTGCTCATTTGACGATGTAGCTTTTAGTAAAATTCAAGCATAAAACCACACACATGTAAACCATATGTAATGTGGTTTACTAATGAACTTTAAAACAGCAAACATTCTCTTCTGTAAAAGCATAAGTAAACAGAAAAGTGGAGTACACATATAAAACTTACCACAAAATGAAACTATGAAGCACGTCCTCAGTCCCAGCTCATAGTTTTAATGAGAAGTTGGAAAATGGAAGCGAAATGATCACGCTTCTCTCGCTTTCTCCCCTCTGACGTTGGATCAGGGCCTGTGATCTTTGGTCCTCAGTCTAAACAGTTCGTTTGGCCATCCTGAGAAAAGAGCAAACACAGACACAGACACAGACACCCACCCACACACACACACACACACACACACACACACACACACACACACACACACACACACACACACACACACACACACACACACGTCAAGGCACATTAGATCCAAAATCAGTGAGGCGTCTGCAATGCAAACAATGACAGGCCTATTGCAGGATACACGGTCCAGCAAGAGCCTAGAGGCAGGCATTTTCAGTTTTCACTGGTTCAACTCTGATGTCTTAAGCCACAGAGTAAAAAACACAGGAATGTACACCTAACCCTGGCCACTGTATAAGGTATACTATACAGTTTAATGCAATCCAATACAACAGATCTGCCACAAATCCTACATTTAGGGAGATTATAATGCTTATTATTTTACTATAATGCAAAAACAGTTTTATCCCCTTTTGAAAATTGGAAAGAAATTGCACAATAGCTGCAATGCCATTGTAGTTTACATGTATATGTTCTTCTCACACAAAAAGTGATGAGAATTCAAAATTCAGTGAGACTTCAACATGAGTCCCAGAATCACTTTCCTTTACTCAGTAAAAGGCCTATAATGAGCTTGGGGTTAGTGCTTTACATGCCAGGTGGGGAACAAGGGCTGTGAAAAATGCTGCGCTGTGAAGTTTTCTAACGTGTAGCCCTGTTTAGGAAAAAGCTCATGTGCCAGCCGTAGTTGGTTTAACAGAGCCTCTGTGCTTTCCAGGGCAGATTTTGATCTTGCTGACTCTTGGCAGATCCTATGTACACTACAGAGCGCCTGACCGAGACAGCGCTTAGGGCTGAGTGACAGAGCGGTCACTATGGCAACATGCTTTCCAGGCCACCCCCTCGGTCTCCACGGGAGCGAGACGATGGGCCTCTTGTTTCTGCAGTGCGAATAGGTATGGACCTACGCGCTGTCTTCCTGTCGAGCTTCCTTCCTTCCTTCCTTTCTTTTCAATTATGAACATGTTCATCTCCTCGCTCCCGCAGAGCCTAATTCCTCCCTACTAATGGAATCTATTCATCATTATCTAAGCAGAGCCAGAGAGCATGGGCTTTCAATGATATATTTTGTTTTTGTCTCAAGGGTAATAAAGTGAACGGCTCGAGTGACTACAGCCGTACCTTAAGCCAAAGTCCAAGGTAATGATTGGACACCTACAGTACAGTAACTGGCCTCTTCTCACACTGGAATGCAGCAAACCTGAGCTTCATCAGCACTCAGGCATTTGTTACTGGTGGTTAATGACAACTGGAGACCTGTTTAAAGCCTATCTAAACACTAATTACCCTGCCCTGTTGTTTTGTTGTGTTTTTGTTTTACCTCAAGAAGGAAATTATTAACAGATCTCCTCCCCAGCCCTCCCATGACTCAACAGTCATTTTTCTCCAAGTGACCCACTTTGCTGTTCTATTGCAGATGTTGCCTTACCCTACAGCCTTGAAAATGAGACCCTAATAACAAAGGAGTCATGCATTTGCAATTTGATGTATCATTTTGTCCCATCAGGTTTTACTCAAGCTTAAGTTGCATTATAAACTGCCTGGTAAATATTATGAATGAGAGCAAGTCCTCAAATTATGGCTCCTGACGTAATCAAATGTTAACACCAACCATGACGGCTTAATTCAAAAAAGCAAACAGAACAAACCAACTATGAGATTTTGACATGTTTTTTAACTTTGGCTTGAACCATCTTCTTTGGCAAAAATCAAATAAATATAACAAACAAACAAACAAAGCTTCTCTCTTCACTTCTCACACTCTATACTGGGGAGTGCCGACTGGTGGGAGCATTCACACCAACTGCTCTGCTATAGAAGTGAGAATATGTCAAGAATCGAGACTCCATATGGTGTTATTGTGAGGCAAACAATCATATGTTGACTGCGTGAAACAAAAGATAAGACAGCTAAAATGTAATTTTCCAATGATCTTGCCAAACCAGAGTAGACACGTCTGAGCTCCTGTGACGTTAATGTTTAGTCTTATTTTTTGTCCCTGCTAGCTTATTATTTGTCTTTCCTGGCGTCATGTCCTGAGGTCAAACACCGAGGCATCCCCTTCCTGAGTCTGTTGCACGCTGCTGACTATCATCACGTAACCCATCCTGACATGGCTTAAATTGTGTGGGAAACCTATGTCTACGTCTCTTTATCTCATATTAAATTTAAACAAAATGTAATACCAGTAATGAATCATAAAGTATGGCTCAGCTAAGTCTTTCTCAAAGTCAGTCAGTGATGAGATCTTTATATTTATAAGGTCACAGCAGAAAATGTGTTCAGACTGAAGCCAGCCATAAACATGTTATGGTGTGGTGTGGTGGCCTAAAAAGAGGTCAAACACTATTTCTGACTGAGCATTGTTTGCTTTGATTTGGATGGAGGAGCTGGAGTGGATGAAAAACTCCAAACCATCATGTAGTGTGATATTTTTGTTGTCATCCATTTGGAGATAACCACAATAGCCCTTCCTTCCCACAGGGTTTGTCCCTTTCCTCAGGGGACAACATCCAGGTCAAAGCCCTCCTTCAGCAACACTGCCATTGTCTAGGATAACTATATGAAGACAGAATGACTGAGCTGTCTTCTGTACACAGATGTCAACTGGCTGATTCATTACCAGCCTCCCTAACAAGGGCAGACCTCCAAAGCAAAAGTCAGAGAATAGATGCACTTTTCCCCAGATATTTCACCAATAATACTTGTTTCATAAACCATCCAACCACAACTCTTCTTCCATGATGAAGAAATCAAAGTCATAACCCTTCAGTGGAATTTATGCAGGGAGTCAAGCCTCATTTGATTTATACACAGAAGATGAAAAGGTCAGATTACACAAGGGAGCGAGTCGGTGTTATTTCCTCATAGTAATGACACACGCTGAACCGCAGCGGGAACAACATATTTTTAATACCTAGAATTTCACTGCAGCTGCAACAATTTTTGGCACAACGGATGATCTTTCTGTGGTTCGCCTGCGATGAAGCTTCACAAAATGAAAATAACCAGATTTGAATTTAATCACATTTCATTGTTTTTACACTTCAAATCCACACGCAGACTCTCTCTTTTAAGGGGAGATCACAGAAGCTGCCATTAGAATTTATAGGATCATAGTGTCTTTGCTCTTGATTATGTTCATTAAAACGTTCCTGCTTTGATTCTGTGGCTGCTACTAAAAAGAAGAACAGTCTGGACTTGACTGTGCACAGCATCAAACAAGCCAATCCGGGTAATTTGTTTGCTATTTTCAGCTTGCAAAGCACATTCTAAAACTCTGCATGTTCCCCTTAAATAAATATACCGAATCAAAGCAAGGTCTTGGCTCAGTTATTCTCTCACTGATGAAGAGATTGTTTCAGTAGCTGATGAAAGGTTAACAGCAACCATTAAACTGCCAAATAGTCTCAAAAGTATCTGCTGGATGTCTCTACAAACCATTTGTCACATACATGTAATCAAGCCAGAAAACGATCTCCAAGTACTGAAACATGATGGAACGTCAAGCTCTCCCCCAAACAGCAGAGGTGCAGGCCATTACTTTCCCCTCTGTAAACAGAAACATTGTCCAAACGGAGATCTCTTTTCACAGTGTCTGTAAAAGCATTCATGAGGGTCCACAGGATGAAGATAATTTCTTGTGGAAACCGCAGCGAGTTTTCTTCACATCCAAGAAGGTTGCAAAGGACATTTCTGCAGACAGTAAGAGTGTATTTCTTCCCAGTTCCTCTTGACATGAAGATCTTGGGTTTCAAGCTGTGCAAACCGTTAGTGCTGCTTCCTCCTTGTCAAGGCCTGCCAGAGTATCTGACTAAAGGCCCAGACACACAGACCAGACGGCTGACCCTCGGCAGAAAAGGCAGTTGGACTGATCAGTCTACCCGAGTTGGTCAAAAAAGTGCCTCGGGACAAACCAAAGCGACGAGAAGTAATACGTCTCCATAACAGCAGGTGGCGCTAATCTGCATTGTCGCCCAAAAATTAAAACCGGCAGCTGATTGGACGAACGCGTCACGTGGGTCTGGTTTCTCCGGAAATTCAAAGACAGACTGTCATGGCGGCTTGTTCAGAATACGATCTCATATTGTACTAAAATAGTTCACCAAAACGTGTTTCTGAAAACATTTTAAGCGAGAAATAGGCCGTGCAGTTGCTGAATCTGTCTTCATTTCAGATCGACAAAGGTCAGTTTAAAAGATTTTCGTCAGATTTTGAGAGACTCTAGTCACGCTCATTCCGCTCCCCTTTTCCGGGTTAGCACTCTACCAATCAGATGGGTCATTTGAGTCCAACTGCCGGTAGCGCCCGCCGCGCCGATTATACATGTCAAATTGGCCAAAATGAAGGCCGACGGCCCCTCGGACGGACGACGGCACGGAACACACCGAACAGACTCGAGTCACTGACCTCGCCAGACTGTCCAACGGCCGATTATCGGCTCTGTGTGTAGTAGGCTTTAGAGGAAAACTGTTGCATTTGGAAACAGAACAGGCATGTGGTTGCCATCAGGACACAGATGTGGAGCACCAGGTGAGGATGACCTCAAACGGACCTGGGTCAGAGAGTATTTGCAAATACCTGTAGAGTTTGTTTTATTCTGTTAAATGAGCCAAGTTAAAGTGGCTACACTCAATAGGGAGGATAAGAAGCAGAAGACAACTGAGCAGATTTCTGCCACATATTGTCCAGTTCTTGATACCCATTTCAGTTGCACATCTCCCCTCTCTTCAGAAAAAGGTTACAAAAATTGGGTGACGAGGACCCTGCCTGTTTAAATTCCTGCCTGTTCATACTTGACCTAAGAGACAACATTTGAAAAAACATTCTCAAACCAAGGTACTGTCACCCGCTTGTTGCGGAGCTTTTGACCATATCGCACTGTCTTCATCAGCAGATGGAGTTTGCTCACTTACCAATGAAACACAGGGATTTCTCCTAATAATGACAAGCAAAGAACAAGTCTTACTGTAAACTGGTATTCATTACAAGGACACAAAGTCCTAAATCTGCATCTACATCTCCTGATGAGAACTGTGTGATCCGTAGAAAGCACTTCTGAGACAGCATATATTGGACTTTAGTTTCAGAGACTATGACACTAAATGATCCTGATGTTAAAGCCACCCACCCATCAAACCCTTTGTGTAGGTAAAAAACAAACAATCCAACACATTTTTACTCATATTTGACCCTAGTCTGAACTACAGTGTGCTGCCAGCTGCAGAGACAAACAGCTCCAGTGAAGGTGAAGTTAGAATTTGCTCAACTTTTATTAAACTTTTATTTCCTTTTGAGTGGGTCTTAAATGTAAATACATTTAGATCTAAACATGTGTTGTTTGTGCAGCATTCAAACTTTGACATTGTTCTTCCATTAGACAATTTGTTCTTATATCCAAATGTCTTGAATATGGGTTAGTGTTTGACATGGAGCTGAAAGAAAGCTTTGTTTAGTCATGTGCTAATGTATTTGGCTTTGGGCATGCACTTTATTTGACATGCACTCAATGAACAACAGCTTTGCTTTCAAGGACAAAAACCTTTCCAGGAGTAAACACAGAATAAAACCAGTCGAGCATTGTCAGCAAGTTATTATTTGACTTTAGACACGGATAGGGTTGTAAATTTAACATGACTCTGTATACCAATGTGACGCCAGCTTAGCTCAGAGTAACTGCAACCCTTGCTGTAATGAATCCCTGTGTATCCTCATGTTATAAAACGTGACCCACAGTGCACTGCTTGTCCTGTGAAGAGCATATTTCGTGGGCTAAGGCAGGTAATGGGAGGGTAATAGAGATGTGGGACTGAGCTGGGGGTTAGGGCAAGTGGTTAATAGCACCCAGATGTGTTCCTGATGTGAGGCAGAGACAGAATGCTTGACTATGTAAATAAAGAAGAGATATCCCATGTAACATCTTCCTACTGACGTTATCACGGTACCAATCAAGCATATCAAGCAGCGCTCATGGCACAAGGAAGCCACATTGGAAACAACCACATCTGTGTGTGTGAGTGTGTTTGCTGACAGGGTTTATTGGTGTGTGCATGTGTGTTGGCAGTTACTGGTTGTCTGTGTATGTTCCTGTATGTTGAAATTGATTCATATGAACATTCCTCCATGATTCTCTAAAGCAGTGGGCTTTAGATCATCCTTAACTCAGAGCTCCAAAAATAGAGCCATGATCTCACCCTTTTCATCGATCTGGGCCACCATCCAGCAGCAAGCCAACACCACATACTGTATCAATTACATGGACCCAACGGATTATTCTGTGACACAAAACACGTGTTTGCCCTTTATATGATTGGGTCCGTAGCATTTTTTCTATACAGCTCATGAACATGGTGCGGCTCCACAAGATTAGTAGGTTCAGAAAATGTTGTTGTGACAGGAACTAAGATTGTGTAGTAAAAGTGAAGGCTGCTGTTTTCAGCTATTTAAAAGGCCTGTATGACTTCAACTGGTCTCTATAAGCGACCACTAGTAATTACAAAACAGTATTGTCATCTATCATGGTTTCCCTTGAATTAGTGGCATCATATTTGTTACAATAGAGATAAGTAAATACTCCCTTCAGAGCAGGGCCGAAATAGCTACTCAAAAGTTCCTTATCACATGGGAAGATGATGTAGAGATAAAATGAAAGCTTTGTCATTTGTTTTTTTGTGGCTAAGAAATGAAATGGCATGTGATGGTTGTTAGCTTGTGGTGGTGGGGGAGAGATTTTGTTCCAAAAGAAATCTCAGTGCTGTTTTGTCATTGCTTCTGATCTCTTAGGACATTAAATCATCTGAGAAAGTTTTTGTTTTTGATTGGCTTTTGAATACTGCCTCCAGACTGTGACTAACTTAATCATGGGTCAACTCTCTTTTGCTAATACCATTTTAAACAATGTAGCAAATACATGGAGTTCTAGTCTGCATCCTGTTCGACCAATTATTCACATACAGTTTTATTAAACAAAATAAAAGGCCACCACATCTGTGCATGCTCAAGTGCATTTTTGTGTGTTTCAGTTTTGGTTTGCTCCTCTTTGTATGTGTGTATCTAGCTACATGTATGTGTGTGTCTGTGTGGGTGTCCGAGTTCGAGACAGGAGTGTAAGCTTAGGCAAACCCACTGGACTTAGTATGTCAAACATCTGCCTGAGCCTAAACAGGGGAGTGCCTGGACCAGTGAAGCTCCTGCTAGAAAGCAATAAGCCCTGAGCCCTGTAAGACATCAGTGGTTGTTGGGAGCTTTGCTAAACACAATTTGTGAGACATTCATCAAACTGCCTTTTCTATATTACTCTAAAACTTGTACACGTCTAAAATGTTACTTAATGCTAGTGTGATTTGTGAGTTTGTGAACAGGAACATAAAAAAGAACCACTTGTTAAAGTGCACTGAGTAAACCTTTTGCTATCTATAAACTCTCCCATCTGATGATCACAATACTGTATATTTATGAGGGTTTGAAAAAGGTATTGCTGCTGCATGATGGAAGATGGTGAAATGAGCAAAGACATGTTTTAAGACACTTTGTTCTAACGCTAAAACAGGATTCTACTTTTTACTATATGCTTATGTCTCAAAATAGAAATAGTTGTAAGGTTAAAGTTAAAGTTAAAAGTTAATGAATCACCTACAATAAAATAAAAATAAAACATAGGGATGCATTTCCAGTTTGCAGTGCATGGCAGGCATTGGCTGAAAGTTAGGCAGCAGCAGCAATAGTAAACAGTGAACAGCAGTAACAATCGCCTCTGTTATGGGTAGCTTCAAAGAGATCAGCTGATGATAAGCTGATCTGGGTGAATGGCTGCGTGTCATTAATGTGCAATGATATCTATCACAGTATTTCCACTTTGCATACATTCATTCCTAACAATGTGTTTGCGATTGATATTTGTTCTTTCTTTTTGCTTGCTTACTCATCTCTACTGTGACGATATGACCGTCCTTGGTCTCCAGTAGAGGCCAATCACAGTCATAGGTAAATTAGGGTCAGTGTGATTAAGGTAAAGATTTTACTTTTTCTGCCAAAGCCCAGATTGCTGGGATATGTAAGTGAGCCACTGGTGGGCTACAGTCTTGAACTGTAAGTAATACTGTGTTAAGCTATCTTTGAAGAGCTTTGGGGGGAAAGGAGTAAACATGAAATCATAACTCATTCTAATTAACGTGTCAAAGCTTTTCCATTTACTCTGTTTGCACTAGCTTTCTGCACAATGCTATAATACAGAACCTGACCAACCAACAGTGAACTCTTGATGCAGATGTTTCTGCTTGTCCAGTGATACTGGGACATAGGAGACACTACTGTATGTATTAAGACCTAAATTGCTGAACTTACGCTCATTTATTTCTATTACGGTGGTCTACAACAGTCTAAGATAAATTTTTTTTTATATAATAGTGTCTCCTTAAGCAATACACTTAATGAGAAACTAAAAATTTAAGGAGCTGCTCTTTAAACAAGACTATGAGAACATCCTCGGGGACTATTTTGTGATAACAATGCATTTTTTTGTTTGAGAAGACAACACTGCTATAAAATAAAGTTAATTTGTAAACCTGCTAAATCAGCCAAATTCATTGTCTATGGAGTTGCTCCATGCTTTCTACAATATGGCATCACCACACTCTCTGGTTTCTGGCTTTAAGGGAGATATTTTTTCTCCATCAGAATTGATATATACAGAATTATGAATTACAGCATATTTTACCCGTGTTCTTGCAAGGAGGTTTACGTGGGATTCTTTTCTCTTGACTTATCGCAGCTTTGTGTAGGCTGAAACTTTCTGTATCTGTAGCTCAAACAGATTGGTACCCTGGGAGTTCAGACAAGCAGTTCAAATCAGAGTTTGACCTCTGACCTCTAGGTAAATAGAATAGGGTTAACAACCATCCTCAGGACAGATAAGACAGGCCGCCTGATAAATGAGTCAGTGGGGTATGGGTAAAAGGAAAGTCTGCTGGCATGAATAGCTCGGAGAGGTCATTCAGAAGTCAACTCTTCCCAGCTGGCCTTGAAGGACTTACTTAACCAACCATTCACACTCATCCTATGGAAGGTTATCTGATTTACTGGAGAAGGCACAGCTAAAGTGCTGCCTGCCCACCTAGATTGTGTAAATTAAAGGAGACGCCCAAGAGCAAACCCAGCCCTGTCCAGCCTCCGCCCATCACCTCCCTCTTCCCTCACCTCGCTTTCTCCCTGATAAGAGGTGCTAACCACAAATGTCCAGTGGAGAGTGAGAGCTATGGGAGCTGAAGCATATGGTCAACTGCTGCCCTGCAAGATTGTTTCCATGAGTTTATGTTAAAAAAAAAAAAGAAAAAAGAAAGAAAGAAGGGGGAACAGCTGATAAAGAAACAGAGCCATATGCACCATGTGTGCACTTTTCATGCCTCATTTTAAGATCTTGTGACATCTCCCACTTCAGTTGTCTTTTATTATATGACGTCTGCTACAAAATGAAACAGGATGTTTGCTTTGATTGTAGCAAGGTGACGACTAATTAATCACCACAAGGTCAGCCAATAATGTGCAGCTGCACAGGAAAGCCATACCCAGGCTCTACTGTCCTATCGTAACATATAAGTGCTGCATCAGCTCCTCTTTGACAGACGTTCAACAAATACATGCTAAAAACACACACGTTTAGCAGGATTACACTATGATTCACTGACACTGCTTGGATGGATGTGGATATTTATCTTAGTCCTGGACTAACAGTGACAAAAACGTAGTGCTATACTACAATTAAGTTATTACCGTAAACAGAAGGTAACATCATGCGTCAAAGGGCTTTATCAAGGTGTTTACTCTGCTGTTGTTACCAAAACCCATTCACTTCTTTGTCATATTTACCCACACTTTATTATTAGTATAAACGAGCACAGAGGGAACTCATAATTCATGTGAAGTTAATACATACTCAAGCTTCTGCGATGGAAACCAGATATCAAAGTTTACAGCACATGGAAGTTTTCCCAAACACACGCACCTCTAAACAAGCCTGCTAAACTAGAGTTTTAGTACACATGAGTTGCAGAGCATTACAACTGCAGACACTTAACTATAAAACAAGTTCCTCCATTGTAGAAGTACAGTGACAGAGGCTGTGGATCACTGGGGTTTCTATGGTACTGTACATACACTGACATAAACTGTCAAACTCACCGGTCTGTGATGACAAGAATTGTCCCTCTGAAACTGTTCAGTCCACACAGAAAGGTTTAGGCAAAGCCTTCTTTCCCTCCGAATTTTGAAAGAAACACAGCATTACGAGCAGTCCTGACTGTTTCAGTTGATTCCCTGTTGCTGCTGTGGTCAAGTCCTGAAGAGTGTGTGTGTGTTTGTGTGTGTGTGTGTGTGTGTGTGTGTGTGTGTGTGTGTGTGTGTGTCTGCCTGAGCGTGTGTACAGAGTCTAGGGAAGAGGTGGTAACTTCCTCTCAAAGTTGGAGACGAAGTGAGTAACAGAGTTTTCTCTCTCCCGGCTCGTATCCACAAGAAGCAGGAAAAGCTGTCATACTATCCCCCTTTTCAGACGGAAAAAAAGAGGAACAGCCTAAAAAGGGCAAGCTCGGGGAAAAGGGGAGGAAGGAAAGCAGTGTGTGTGTGTGTGTGTGTGTGTGTGTGTGTGTGTGTGTGTGTGTGTGTGTGTGTGTGTGTGTGTGTGTGTGTGTGTGTGTGTGTGGGGGTGGGTGGGGGGTTCCCTCTGTTGTTAAGGAAACAAGCAAAAAGCAACTCCAGGCTCAGGTTTTCCATGCACAGTTCAGTGTGACAGAGCCAAAACAACAACAACAAAAACAACAACAACAACTGTGAATGTTTAGCTGATGTGTAGCTGTGTATGTTTTGACAAGTGAGTTGCTTTGTAAGTCTTGTCAATAAGCTAAAAATGAAGTTTGCGCCGGCAGCTGGTTAGCTTAGACAGTTTCCAGTCTTTATGCTAAGCTAGGCTAACTGGCAGTCCTATATTTACTAGGCAGATGTGCGAGTGGTATTGATCTTTTCATTAAACTCTTGGCAAGAAAGCTAATAAGCTGAAAGGTCAAACTCTTTCTTTAAAATGGAAATGTTATCATCTAAATTCAGAAGTGCATTAATTCTGGTTGGGTGTGGGTGAAAAATACAATCCTTTATAGTAAGGAAACATATTTATCCTCCTGGTAATATCATTCATGAGAATATACACTCTAGATATTCAACATCAAGTTTCTAAGTGTGTTCATGCATCATCAACTATAATGTGCTGACAGAAAGTGTCATAAGAGAATGTCTGAAGTTACAAATGTGTCTCAGTAGTGGTCTATGTTGGCCTATGCTGCCATGATGCTTATAATGTCATGAAGAATCTCACTTTATATTTAAAATTTCAATTCAGAAATGTTACAAGCATTTGCAACTTATTACTGGAGAAACGTTCCTCCCAGAACTAGAGTGTGCGGCTATAATGAGAAGAGGCTATATGGTTTTTGTGGAAGCAGCCTCACACAAAACATGGTAAACATGTAATCCCAATAATATGTCAACTCCCATGCTGAAGGAGTTGACATCCTAATTGCTCACAGCTGCGAGCTGAAAAAACTCTTCTGGTAGATCGCATCAATTATTGACCGCACAACTGAGGCAACACTGACAATAATGATCCTTTTTCTAGCTTCAGGATGTTGTATGTCTTGTACTTTTGAATTCACAGCACACATTCTGAGCTCACGCTTGTCATATTTTGCAACCGGCTTTGCAACCAACGTCTCTTCAACTGTAAGAGCTTTATACCATCTCTGTGGGCCCAGCTGTAAATCTTGGTGGCCACCAAGCGCCGTCTTGACCACATTTTATTAAAGCCATACGCTCGGGAGGGCATAGTGACACTTTTCATTAGCGTTGCCCCTACTCTTCATGGGAAAATAAGGGAAGAAAAGCTGAGAGCAGTCAAATCAAGCATTCGTTTTATTCTTCCAAAAGGTCAATGTAAGAGCAGAGCTGTTATTGTGCTACACCCTGCTGGGGCATGAAAGAACATCTTGGTCTTTATGCCACATTTTCTTCACTTATAAACCCACACGCTAACCTGAACAGCCTGTCTGTGAGTGGCCACAAAATCTTGTGATAGACTCACTTCAGTTGAAATTGCATTGCATATTAGACCCATTGTGTTTTCAGACTCAGCACTCCAAATTAAACCTCCTCCCACTGTGTCTTTCTTGAATCTCTTCTTTTCCCTATCCCCTCATTAAAAAAACATTCTGGATGCAAACAAAACAAAATAGAAAGCAGAAGGCATCTCTCCAATATTCCCCCTGTCAACTCAATCACTATGAAGAGGAGATGTAGGGGCTAGAGCAGGGGCTTTTTTGGGAAAACCTGTGTCCCTTTAGTGCCAGGATTTCAATTTTTCTCTGAGCTGCATCAGCGATCACATTCCTGTGTGGATCTCCTCATGGCTGGCAGATGTCCACCTGTCCCTGGGGCCGAATTATACTCCAGCACTGGGTTGGTCTGATGAGAGTGGATAAGTTAGGGGTAGTAGAATGGAGAGAGGCAGAGGAAGAAGAAGAAGAAGAAGAAGAAGAAGATGATGAAAGAAAATACAAGCAAGAGAGAGGTGAGAGAAGGTGAAGATGAGACTTGAAGAGAAATGAGAACAGTCTAATTACAGGGCACATACGGCTTTCAAGGCAGACTTGTCAGACAAACCTGAGCATGTCGGTGTGCCCGCTTAATGTAAATACACAGTATATCATGATAAGCTTGCGGAAACAGGGAGGGATATGTGGCTGATGACTGGGGAGGGTCTGTCTGCAGGTGGGAAAGGATGAAACAAGCAGGGAAGGTGTGTGTGTGTGTGTGTGTGTGTGTGTGTGTGTGTGTGTGTGTGTGTGCGTGTGCGTGCGTGAGACGGAGGGGGATGGTGGGGACATTTTAACAAGATAGCACTCGTTCACAAAGCTTGCTGCCGCGGTGAAGTGCAGCGATACGCTCCAAACTGGTTTCATAGGAACAAAAGCTAACTACCATCTTTAACCTAGAATAATATTTGCAGTGTGTTTCATGACAATCACCTCACCCACTCATTTTCCAAAGGCTGCCACACAGAGCCTTTGTTAGTAATCTGCTCCGTAGGGATGCCGTGTGAATGAACGGTGCATGGAGACCTTTGATGTGAGGCTGAGTTTGGCTAGAACAGATTACAAAGCACAAAAAATAAAGAAGGGAAACTCTTAAACTCAAAAAAAAGAAACTGAAGTTCAAACACAACACAATGTTCTTCACTTAGAGGAACTCAGTGATTCTTTTTTCTCAAGAAAGCTAATAATCTAATAATTGAAATGGGAAAATAATGATTAAAGCTTTGTCTTCCTGGCTCAAACCTCAGAGAGATGGAGAGAGAGAAAGAGAGAGAAAACACAACCCATAGATGACTCATCAGTACACTCAACACTGAAATGAATATCCGAGGACGCCCTGAGAGAATTAGCATTGTTCTTTTTTAAATCAGAAACATTCTGAGATATCAAACTGCAAACACACCTTGCTAAGAAGTTCTGCTTACATCAAGTGAATATGTTGATGCAGGAACACAAAGGAGAGAGGAGGGAAAACATCTTCTCTGTCATTTTTTAATGTAGGTTATCATTAAGTTTGTCAAAGTACAAACACTTTGGCATTCACAAACTGCTCATTAAAACTTCCTTGACAATCCTGTAGATGGATCCTGTCTAGGTCTTCACTTTCAGGTACTCTCCACACCCTCTTTCCAGTGCATGAAAACACATGTCTCTTTGGCCCTGGTGCCCCCACATAAAAAAGCTTACTGGAGGCATCTGCCAGCAGTAGCTTCTTTATGAGACAGATGGGATCCCAGAGCAGGGACCTCCTGTGCACGGGGCTTGTTTTGTGATCATAAGTCTGATCTCCTTCCCGCTGTGATTTTCCACTACCTCTGCATGCATAAATAATAAATGACATGCACATACGTAGGCACATAGAAACAGAGACGTATCAGCACATACTGTACATACTGACTGACCCAATGTGATCCTTGCTGTAGTGTTTGATACACCTACGTCATCCTTAATAACAAGTTTAAGTTCACCCACATTACAAAACCATATTTTTTTTACTTATCTCTTGTGGCCATGCTGATAGTTTTGGTCTATTTTGTCCGGTTAGGAGGTAGGCCCATTGGTCTACTGGACCATAGAGGTGAATCAAATGTTCACAATCATCTCCTTCCAGAAACAATGGCCTCATAAAGAGGCCTCATCATCCTCGCATCTTTGTGGGGCGGCAAGGTGGTTCAGTGGTTAGCACTGCTGCCTCACAGCAAGTAGGCACTGCATAGTTCGATCCCCAGTCCGGGCAGGGCCTTTCTGTGTGGAGTTTGCATGTTCTCCCCCTGTTTGCGTGGGTTTCCTCCAGGTGCTCTGGTTTCCTCCCACCATAAAGATATGCATGCTAGGTAACTAGGGCTACAGTTGAAAATTAGCCATCTGGCTAACACTGGTGCATTTACAGATATGTTAATTAATGTGCATTGTCCTAATAAAATAAAAAAATAACTAAAACGTGTTAAGCTTAATGATGTAGGGACTACTCATAGGACTATATGAAGTACTTTAGCTGGCGAGCTAACTATTAAAATGCTAGCCAGCCAGAACCCGCTAGCGCTGGTCAGTTACAATATCACCTCTTTCTTTTTGTGCCATTTACTCCTTGCCTGGAAACAAGACAAATTTGCAAGTTCATGTTTTATTTGCTCTGGCAGATGTTTCTGGTCCCCCTCGGCTTTGGACAGGTTTGACATCTGACGGGCCAATCTCAACCGTCATATCAAATATGGGGCCTGTTTTTTTAAAACAACCAAGATGGCTGCAGGTGATGGCTGCAACTTTTTTGTTGAAGACAGCATTGCGTAGCCTTCATCGCCAGACCAAATCGCAATGCATCTGCCAGAGCAAAAAAAAACATGAGCTCACAGATTTAAAACAAAGAAGAAGTAACAAACATTTTGATGCTACGCCATCAAAGCTCATCTGTGGTCTGCTTGCATTTTTCTATCGCTCAGCGCTCCTAATGTCAGGCTAATTTACTCCTGCCTGACATTTTGTTCTTGGGATTTTCCATTATTTCATACAATTAAGAGGGGAAAAAACGTTTTCTCAGCTACATAGCTTGCAAAAGTTTGGAACTGTCTGCAAACAATCTTTTATAGAGCCGTTTAAACATCCTATAGATGTGTAGATAGAGTAAAGAAGAATACAAAACATAGATTAAATAAAGGTGGGTGGTGCAATAAGGTACAATAGCTCCCTTCCTATAGAATATGATATTGTCCACTATGTAAGATTTTGGAAACACGTCAAGAAAAAGGGTGTAATACCTCACTTTCGGCACACCCATGCAGTGTGCTGAATAGAAAGGAGATTGAGGGAGAGGTCTGTTTGGTATTAGGCGGGAAGCCTGGGACAGGAAATGGTCGAAGGTTTCACAGAGGCGGCCCATCCACAGAGCAGGCAGTGGTCACACCCCCATGATGGACAGGATAAGGCGCTAGTGTTCACCCTTGCCCCCACCCCACTCTCTGTCACTCGACACAGAGGTTGACAGAGATTAAATGAGTGGAGGAGGAACGGAGGGAATGCAAAAGTTGAGAAGTTAAGGAGTGAGATTATATAAACCTCTCAACACCTTGGCAACTCTCCGTGGCTATCCCTGCCTCCTCAGTTAAATAGTTTCTTTTCCTGCCTACCTCCTCTCCAACTCTCCAACTCTTTCGCCTCAGTGCGTGACGGTGAGTTGCCAAAAGCCATGAGGATCCAAGCACTTAGGCTGAATCTCTCTCATTCCTCGTGCTCAGTTTATCATGATGATGATCCTGGTGTCAGGTTAGATGCTATTGAATCAAATCAAAATAGTGAGATTTCATGTATTTGAAATGGTGAGCATTCCTTGCATAATAGGAGACCGTGCCAGGCTTTTATTGTCATCAGAGAGTGTTACAGTGCATATGAAGATGAATAATTTCTAAACGTCTGCAATCGTGTGCTCATATGCTCTACTATTATTTGCTTGTGGCTTTCATAATGTATGAATGTAAGGCTTTTATACTATTGCACATGCCACGCTAGCGGCGTGGCTAAAGAGATAGGAATGTTGGTTTGTTCGGGCCACCACTCCAGGCTGAAATATTTTAACAACTATTAGACGGACTGCCATGACATTTTGTACACACATTCAAGGTCCCCAGAGGATGACTCCTACTGACTTTAGTGGACTTGCCAGTACACGCCCCCACCAACACTGACCCTTGCATTATTTTAACACAGGGCTGTCTTTGGTCTGAATCCCTAACCTGTCTTGTTTAATGTATTGAACTTAAAACCATTACATATGTGCATATGTTGATTGAAAAGAGAACTGGCATTCCACTTCAACAATGTTTCTATTGCTGAAGCTGTGCACACTTGAACAACATCACAAAGCCTGTGCAGAAGGGCCACAACTGAAATGGCTCTTTTACAAACCCGTCTCCCTTTGCATATTTAAGAATAGCTCTTTGTGTGCATGCAAGTATGTACTATGTGGAAACTATGTGACTGACCAGCTTTCTCGGGCAGCCTTGAAGTGCTGGAAATAGAGGATATAGTGGTAAAGCCCTGCAGTGGATTCCTCTAAAAGCTTGGATTAGGTCTTGAACAACAGGTTTATTAACAGCCAGTCACATTAATTCACTGTCAGCCTGCCTAGAGCGCAGAGAGAGAGAGAGAGTCACATCCAGCAGAAAGAAAAACGGTCAGCTGCAGTCCGAGATAATGAATAATTATTTCCACCTCTGGCCACTTCTGCCAGCAGCACCACTCCTAGCAACACACAAAAAAAAACATCTGTGTACACATTAAGCATAATGACGGGCTTTCTTTTACAGGATACTGTGAGTGAAATGCTAAGTATATACCCCAAAATAAGCATGAACAATGTTGCACTGTGTTTATGCCTTCCTTCATAAATTCGCTTCAACTTGATTGGTGACGTTCGGTTACTGAAAAACTAGTTTCCACTTTGAGATGGAGAACAAAAACAGTGGAACTGTTCAAATTACATTAGTAATACTTGTATAGTCATAAATAAAAAAACAGCAAGAATATTAAACATTTTACACACATTATAAAAGTGGACCATTATGTCAAAAAGAGATAAAAGACTTATGTGTTCTAGTGGCCATCCTGGCTGATATACAGTACGTCCTCTTTATCAAGGCTTAGAAAATAAGGTAATAATATAAAACACTTGAACTAAAAATTATTCAGAACTTACTTTTCTTTTTTTTACATTTCATATGACACATGATACCTGTCAGTAGCTCTATTGGATGTCACTGAAATCAAAAGTTTAGCTGCCATGGCAGAAAAATTGCAGCCAGTATGTTTCCAAGATAACAGCTGTTTTTACAAAACAGAAGAGAATATTATGGAGCATAACCACGGCCACTAACACTTAAACAGTATCAGATTTGAGGCTGACACTAAAAAAAGCAAGAGTAGTGATTATGGTTTGATAAAGGCATCAGTCCCAGAGCAAGATGGAGCCAGTTTTTTTTGGCCAGATTATTTTTTTGGGCTTTTCCGTCTCCAATTTTTGACAGGACAGCTAGGTGAGAAAAGGGAAGACATGCAGGAAATTGTCACAGGTCGGATTCGAACCCTGGACCTCTGCATCGAGGCACAAACCTCTCAGCACATGTGTGCCCACTCCACCACTGAACCAACCCGGCCACAATCTGGAGCCAGTTTTGCTTGTCTCTCCTGCACACACACACACACACACACACACACGCACCCACGCGCACACACACACACACACACATACACACACACACACACACACACACACACACACACACACACACACACACGCACGCACACATCTATATATATATATATATATATATATATATATACACAGAGATAGATAGAGAGACAAAGACAGATAGAGAGACAGAGGAAAATAGGCAGCAGCTGTTAACAGTCAAAATGACAATGTTGTTGTTTGGACACTACTTTCAGAGTATTCTGCTTCTTTGGCCCCAACCTATCATTCGTAAGCCTGCCTCCACCCTTGACCTGGCCTCCAATCCTGCATCGCCTCCCTGTTAGCTCCAGCATTACAAAACAGACACTTTCCAAACACTTTGACGGATGGATTCTTAAGAAAAATAGAAACACAATGACAAATCTCTCAGTGTAACAACTAGCCAAGCAAGAAAAAACAACAGGGACGAAAAGAAAAATGGACATGAAACTTCTCTGCTGGCTTTGGACATTCTGGTGTCTTAATTTAATTAACTTTATATGTAACATTAGATCACACATGCTTCTCACACAAGTATAACATCAACAATATGTCAACATTGACTGAATTCTTAGGTTAAGAGATGGAAATGACCCCAACTCTTCTACATGGAAATACATTGCATCTCCACTTTCTACAAGCCCTCACCCTCTAGTTCCCACTGATGTCCAGGCACCAGAACACTGCTGAGCACCACACATGCGAGTTGCGAGTGGAAGTTCCAAACTGCAGTGTATATAGGTGCCGCAGGGCTTTTCGGAGGTACCAATTTAGTTTACACATAAACAATTTGGGCCAGCTTACAAGACTGCAATTGCAACCTGTTTCAAATACCTGACTGTTTCTGGTCCAAAATGGACAAGAAGACTGGTTTAAAAAAAAAAGAACTCAGAACTGTTTAGATTCTAAACTTTGAAACTGGAAACTTAGAAGCCTCTCATGTCTTTATGAATATCGTATCATAAATGATTTGTTGATGTTACCAAATAATACTTAAATGCTTCAAAAAATCATTTATGAATGTTAAACTATTGCATTGAGCTGCCTGCACATGTTTAACCAATTTATTGTAAATGAGGTGTTAACACATTTGTTACACATCTGGTAAACATTTGTCCGAATAAAGCAGCTAATCTAAATGTTGCAACTCGATGTTGCACCAATAAGAGGTGCTTCTTATCCATTTTATACCTTTTTTCTTTCTGATATTTTTAATGGATTGTTGTACATTTTGCAACTCAACCCCATACTGTGAACATGTCCAAATCAACTTAAATTCAAATTTATTGACGGCATTATCTACCTGTTGTTTTAGTGTTTTAGTATTTATAGATCAGTACGTCTTTGACAGTACATTAAACAATACTTCTTGTTAAATTCCAATCAATTAGACCCAACCAATTTGCAGTAAATATTTATAACATAAAGTCATTCACTGCTACACTACAGTATCATGTTGTTCTATAGTAGGACATAATATCATATAGTATAAAGCTCCTGTTTTTTTTACACCTTTTAGTTTAGTTTCATAGGCTTTTTTCACTCATTTCAAAGGATGGTATAGTTAGTAAACAGGATCCAATCATCCTGCATCATGTGAGTATTATTTTCTTTAACTCATAATTACGTCAAAGCCTTAGGAGTAAAACATACAAAAACACAGTACTTTACCCTGTGTGCTATTTGTCTATGCATTGGTAATCCATGTCAGATCTTGTGCTGTCATCCAAACTTCCGCCTGTCTGACATTATGCAACTTTATCATCAAAGGATTTTTTATTTTACGGGTCACATTGGAAGAGCAGTGCCTCCCAGTTAAGTTAAGTTCTCTGAAAAAAAAAAAACTTGTTTGGCTTCACAATTAAAGAGTCACTTGTTTGCAACAGCCCTCCTTCAGTCTCTGGCCTTAAAGCATGTAAGCGTGTCATCAATTCATTCTGGCAGAAGTCTTTTTAGCTGTGAAGGGTCTTATGATGACGAAGAGCTAATGGTACAAACAGACTTCTAATAACTGATTCTGTTTTTCTTGCAGAAAGAGAGGGATATCGATTTTCTTTCTGTAACATGTGCACGAGGAGGTCAATCGGTTCATTTTGAAGTAAGCTACCACAGAAGGAAAAGCGATGGCAGTGAGGTTTTAAAATGTCTGAAACAAAAACAGACAATATTTGTACCCTCATTCACTCTGCCAGTCTCTCTCTCTGGCCAATAGCCACCCTCCTGGGATTCAACCTGCCAATCAGATGCCAAATAAATCCACACAGCCCCTTCCCCTGTGCCTTCATGATATACATCCTGGAACCACAAGTTTCCCAAAGGATGCCCAGCCTCACAGTCATCCCCTTTATAAAAACAGCCACTTCTATCCTTACATGCACTGTATACACATGCATAGTGATAGATAGACCTTTTAGAATTGAGCTTGAACTATCCCACAGGCATGAACTAAAAATACAAGCCCTCACTGGTATTTATGACTGCTGTGAAATATCAAGCAGAAATGTGGGGTAGATCGGCCTTTTTCTGTTGCTATGAACCACAAGCAATAGTGATAGCACAACCCTCTCATAAGCCTGGGCTTAATGAGATAGAAACTGGCATTGATAATATGTCAACAAACAATCTGTTTCCCACAGTGAAGGGTCTGAAAATAACTGGGGCTGCTATGATTTTAAAGATATCACACGCACCGGGCTGCATGGTACACATATGCCTTTCAAAATAAGGATGGGTCGAAAAAAATGTCCTTAGGACAAATGTTTGTGTGTCTGAATTTGTGTGTGGAGAATTTTTCAGAAGAGTAAAGTAGGCATGGCCATATACATCTCAGTTTATGCACGTGTAAGTGTATACCATTTATATATATCCAAGTGTGCCCAAATGTGTGTATGCACAGTATGTGTGTCCAATGATGTAGGCCAGAGCCATTAGATGCTGTCTTTTTTCTTTGCCTCCCTCTCATTAAGGTGGAGCCCGGAGGAGTGTGCTGGAGGAGTGTTATCGAGATAATAACACGGTTGCAAAGACAGCTGCTGAAGGGGACCGCGGAGCTGAGCCAAGTTGGAAGTCAACACTGCTGATAGTCTGAGTGCAGGTTTATTTGACTGCACATTCTGAGGACAGGACACAACAGGCCAGGAGACAGGAGAGAGAGAGAGAGCAGATGTGAAAGGTGGATGAAGTGGTGCACTTATAAAGTACTTTTATACTTAATGCCTGTTAGGCTTCACGTTGGTTCGGACAAGTTTGTAGCTTATTTTTTCAGCAGCTGTAGTCGGCTTGGATTCAAAGCAGTTACAATGAATCACGATAATGACACAGAAGCACAGCAAAAGCACGCTTCCAATGAAACTTCTCAAACCATTCCTGCAGCATAGTCCTCTTCTCCACTCATTATCCATATCTACAGTATGTCCTGCAACATAGTTTCTCCAAAACATAGCAGAATACTCTACTAAGTGTCACGGTATTGTCTCTCTATAGCTTTTAAGTTTTGCCAGAAGTCGCCCTAATTCAAAGGCTTATTTGGAACATAATGAACATTTTGGTCAACAGCTGAGAAGTGGATTATGATGCAGGATGTGTTTAAAAAGTTTCTATGGAAGATGATTTTCAACATAAAATTATGATTATCAGACCACCATAACATCTTTAGTTAGATGAATAGTTTGTTCAGTTTGTTCAAGATATCATTTCTAAATAGCAAGCTATACACTTTTCAAGCCTGCAGGCTGCATATTTGGTACTCTAAAGATAGATTTTTAGTGAAATAGTCCTTCCTGTGTGCACAATTACTCATGCACACTAACATCCCAATCTTCCACACACACACACACACACACACACACACACACACACACACACACACACACACACACACACACACACACACACACACACACACACACACACACACAAACCCACCAATACTATAATAATTACAGCTGTCCACACTGACATGGACACTTTTTTGCTTCTGAATCACTCAGGCATCCGCTTCCTGTTTGCCCCCACACCAGGAGCATAAGCCCCATGTAATCGTTCAACACTGTTGGACTTCCTTTCCTCTGTCCCTCCCTACTGCCGTCCCCCTCCGCTAGGAACTGTTGACTCATGGTTGGCTAAATCAACAGTTTCGGGTTAGAGGCATCCATCTGGACTGTGGTCACCGCTGTGGCCTGCTGGTCATTTACCTCTTCAGCGGAACAAACCCCTGCAGCTATAGTCAACACACTGACACTTGTGATAACAAGCTGAGCTCCTTTTCATTGGAAAACAAGCACTTTGACACCACCGCACAGTTGGTGGAGCAAAAATGGTGTGAAAAAAGCGAATGAACTGCTTGTGAATGTGCCAGAACAAGTTTGTTGCAAGTTCTTGTTTTCATGACCCTAAGGCTTTTAGGGAAGCAGGTGTCCTTCCATGCTCTATTCGCAGATAACTTTTTTAGCCTGCAGATAAGTGGGACTTTTCTTTCTTCGAACGGAAATAAAAGAACAGCAGGAAATTTGTTTGGTTGCAAGCCAATGGCTGCATGGAGCTCACACAGATTTTAATCTGTCAGCATCTACACTTGATCTTCAGTGAATGCATGCACACCTTTCCAGATAGCAGCGAAAACACTTAATGCCCTACTCCTCCCTATGAGGAGCTAGAGCAAGAGGTGACATGTCCAAGACAAATTTCATCTTTTTGTGCACAGTCAACTCATATCAAAGCACCCTCTTACTGTAATATAGTGCTTCCTTTAGGCACAGCCAAGAATATATTACTGTCATTCTAAATCTACAGAGTTCATGAACTATTTGTTCTTAGCATGATAGCATGTCTGTTTCACGGACAGGTCAGAGTAAGATGATATATTTATAGAGAACGTGGAGACTCATCTTCAAGGCTGAAATTTGAACCTTGGTGATTTATAAAAACTACAATTTGCTCAGTGTGAAGCAAGGGGGATTCAAATCTCTGCATGATCAGTCAAAAAAGATCCACCTCGACAATCTCTGCATTTCACAGCCATTATGTTTTGATAGATGGTCCCTTCAAGCACACTGACATCAACACCTGAGTTCAGGGAGTGTAGTTCCCTGTATGATCCCTACCTGTATGGAAGTGTGTGCCCGCGAATGCTTATTTCCTTATGAATGCGTTACGTCTGCATGCGTGCATATGTGTGTGCTGCATTGCATTTTTCAGCTCTCCCATGACAGGGGAATGCAAAAACATGACTCCCTTGGAGTGGAAACCATCTGCCTCACTTGTAATCAGCCTGTGCAGTGTCAGGGTGTTTACACTGAGGCTGCATGCTTGGAAGAAAACGGGCAAGACTTCATAAATCAGTTTCCTGTTCAAATCCACAGCGTTTATGCTACTACTGCACAGCATAGTGTGATGCTTATCACTGAGTGACCTGCAATCTGGGAGACAGCCAAAATAATTTGCCCACATGCAAAGGTTGCTCTATTTTACTGCTGCTGTGTCTTCCGGATGTTTGTAGATAGAAATAAGATGTCGAGTCTTGACATGTTCTGTCTATTTGTCAGCGTGTTTAATCATTGACCTTTTTAATTGGACTGATTGTCATAGATTTGTGAAGAATGCATGCAATTTTACCTTTTTATACACCAAACATCACCCCATCCACATTCACTCCAAGGTGTTTTGCTTCATTGGTTGAAATCTAATAAACATCTCCTCTGAGAGAATGAAATTCCAGCGCTGCAGCTGTGGCGTCTGACTACAAAGCAAGCAGGGCAGGACTGCGTGGTTCCCCCCCAGACGGTTCACCTCTCTCACAGCACGTAGTCTGCTCCACTTACTTTTAGACCGCACTTCTCCTGGATCAAGTCTGAGGAGCTGCAGCATTAGCTGTAACATGAGGAGGAAGCCAGTGTATCAACGGGAAATTAAATGGAGTGAAATGTGCCTTCCAATGTCCAAGAATAATGACTATACCTTGAACATTCCTCTGTATGGATTCCAAACCCAACAGTTTCCTCTGATTAGGTTTCATTGAATGTTAATTAGATTTTTTTTTAAAAAGAAGAAAAAAAAAAGAGTTGTCTTTTCAGCTTCCAAAATGCTCTTCTTATGGGCTCAAAAATACTTCTTACACAAACTTAAAATCAAAGGAGTGCTCTTGGTCAACACCAATGTGTATTTTCAGCATTCTTAGCTCAGGTTGACTCATCACCTCGTCATTGTCAGCATCCAGAAATAGAATCAATTTAGTTGGACAGTACTGTATAGAGGGTAATGTTTAGCCTCAGCGAGGCCAGATGTGCAATCTGGAGAGATCGACTGCTGAGTTCACCCCAGGACATGTAAGAATGATGATGAGGTGAAAATAAACCATTACAGGCTCACTAAGTATTCACTGGAAGCAATGGGGCAGGTTTTGTGTGTGTGTGTGTGTGTGTGTGTGTGTGTGTGTGTGTGTGTGTGTGTGTGTGTGTGTGAGGGTGAGAGAGATGATGCATGCAAGTTTGTAGTAGGAACAATAAACACAGCTTGAAGCCTTGAACTACAACCCAAAGGCTGTTATGCCAGTTTTAATACATATTGGAGCGTTAACACAGCTGACACCTTGTCAAAGTTGGAAAAAAAAATCTACTAATTTGCCAGCACACCATTTGCCCTTTGAACAGAAACATAGTGATAGAGGGAGGTGCCAGTTAAGGACATAAAATACATTATTCTTATCGTGCAATATGTACGCCTAAATGTGTACACCAGCACAGAAACCACTCATCTGATCTTCAGAGAGAAGTTTGAAATGTTGCCTTTAGAGTTATTCCTTTTCTCCACTCTCTGTAACAGAACCTTCACTACTCTCCGTGGACATTAATCTCTCCTGGTCCTGTCCACCGTCTGAATCCCTGCTGCTCCTCCTGATGCTCCACGTGTTTGAAATGAAGGCCTCTTAACCTGCTGCTGAGGTGGCGAGTGTGTAGATGATAGAAGAGTGGGATCAGCGGGAGCATATAATAAATAACAGTCAGGCCCTCTAAAAGCTTATTATACAGTACTGGGGATTGTTTACAACAAGAACACTGCAGCAAAAATGTGCGCTGAGAAGATACTGTTGTAGTCAAAATGGGAGTCCAAGTTTCATTATGACTGTGTGGAGAGACTTCAGACGTTTCAGTTTCTGTTTTAATGCGGCCTTGTAATTCTTTACCAATCAGGAAAGGTATTCGTATAGCACCTTTTAACAACAAGGAATTCAAAGTGCTTTACATAAGACATAAAAATGCATTATGCCTAGATATAAAAGAAAAAGATTACGTAACATTACGAAAATAGAAATCACAGTGCAAAAAGAAAAGTTTTAAGAACTGAGAGTTTGAACTGAGAGTTTGAGCAGACTTCAAGTTTTCGGGCCGATTCGAGCCACATATGTGGTGCAAAAAAAACAAATGCTTCTCTATGCTGGGACTCTGGGGAGAGAAAGCAAACCTGTCCCAGACGACCTGAGAGGTCTGTACACTTCATAATGCAGGAGCAGATCAGAAATGTATTTTGGCCCTAAACTCTTTAGTGCTTTATGACAACAGTACTATTTTAAAAGCACACAGGAAGCCAGTGTAAAAATCTGAGAACTGGACTGATGAGATCCACTTTCTTCTTGCAGCAGCTGTGTGATCAGGTTTTTAGAGAAACCTGTAAAGACAGTAGGCAAGCCTACTGCTGAGACAGAAGTCTCTTCTTAAGATGATAGTAGGCCAATTTTGTAATTGTTTTAATGTGGATATTTAGGTCTGACTCCATGACTACACCAGGATTTCTAGCTTGGAAGCAAAGTGAATTGGACTAAATTATTTGACACCACAAACAAGTATTTCGGTTTTATCTGTTTTAACTCAGCCCCGCTGTCAGGGTGGGTCAAAGGGTCAAGATGACCCCTGCCCAAGGGGGGGGGGGGCATGTTAAGGTCTATGGTTGACAATTTACTGACTGACTTATATCACTGACAATACACGTTTTATGTATTTGTCATCTGATACGCCCTCTATCAGGGGCTCAAAAAAAAAAAACAGCCAGGGTGCAGCGAGAGAGAACAAGAAAATGAAAGGAGCAGAGAGGCCATGCCCAAACCTCTGGCCTAGAAAAAGTGTAAAGAAGCATGCAAAGCTAGGTAGACAGAAAATAAGCAAATAAAGCCCGCTGTAGCTGGCTCAGTTTTAAATGTAGAGTGAAGATACTGGTATTATATGGAAACTAGACAACCTAAGGCATCTGTTGGTACTATCTTGTCTGGAAGGGGCTAAATAACGCTCCAGTGTGAGGCTACATTTTGGCGAGGAAAAAAAAGGGCATGCCATTTCTCAAAATGGTGTATTTGATTATTTCTGTATAGTTGGGTCCCTAAAAAAGGGTCTTGGAATTGCATACATTGAGTATGACTGGAAAGCTGAGACTCTCGCTGAGACTGGATTCAATGAGTCCAATTGTATTCATCTGTGATGATGTTAGTCCCCATTTCATTGTAGTGGGACCATTTCATGAAACTTGACCTCATTTTATAAAATTACCTATTGTGACCTCTAGGATGATCACAGCCTCAAGAAATTTTTCAAACATAAACTAGAGACCTAGGGCATTCAGAGGATGTTTGTTTTTCTTAGGTATATTTACAATATGGGGGGTTCTATATATATGGAAAACCAAACATGACCTGGATGGGTCTATGACACTGGGTTTGAAAATGGTTGTTAGAGACTATATCTCTGTCACTACTGGACTAATGACCAAGAGCTTATTTGAAATATGTGTTGGTATTCGAGCTTACAATGGGTGTTGGTCCTGGAGTGGGTGTGGATGAGGACGAGGGGCCAATTTGGAAAGTTTTGGCCCACCTGTCCATATTTTCTCATATTTTTTGTGCATATTCATAATGGCTGGTTTAACTGTAGGACGTTTTGGACATCCAATCACTCATTTGTTCATTGCATATATTCCGTTATTGTATGAGACTAGTCACTTGGTGACATCAAAGTAATAATTGCAACATAAAAGTGTTTGCGTCCAAATTAAACACACAAAAAAGGGCACCGCAGAGTTTAAAGTGTTCCCAGAGTTGAAATCTCTCTGTTGGTATCTGAATTCAATTAACAGAGGGAGAGATGTTATCTGTGTAATATTCAGGCTTCTAAAATGGTGCTTTTATCCATGTCATTTCAGTGTACTTCACACAGAACACTGTGCGTCACTTTCAGAAATGATATAGCTTTGCAGCCACATTTTAAATGCATTCATTTTCTCAGGGGAAATGATAGCCTGTCAGGAAATTCAGCCACTGCTGCCTTTAAAAAGAGTGTGCAAAAGGCAGAGCCCATTCTTTAAAAGACATGAAAAGAGCAGGTCTTAATTTTCCAAATCTAAACAGAGCCAAAGTACACACCCTGTGTGTGCTGTACTTCAGGCTGTTGTCTATTTCTGTCAAACTTGTCAAATGATTTTCAAACGGTGTGTGCTTCTTATGAATAATACATGTAACATAGCTTGATGCATGTTAGAGAAGTGTTAACATAACTGTCATGTTGGCAAAGTTTGACAGGAAAGATTAGATTTTTATTACATCTTCAGATTAAGCAGCATCAGAACACTAACAGCTTCTTGGAGACTCAATGACCTGTCATGATAGAGTCCAGACTGATCCCTAACTAACCAAACCTCCAAAATGACAGCAACTGCATGAAAAAACTTAAACAGTCTGCCTGTAAGAACAACCAGGTAGCAGACACAGTGCACCTCCAAACATGGACATAATCTGCGCTGACGACTTCAGTCCTGTTTCCTGCATCCATCCTACCACTGTTACAGGCCTGCACAAAAATATGGAACTGGAAAGCAAACCAGCAGCCAGGATTTGGACAGATCCCAAACCAAACCCCTGAGGAATTCACATTTGGGCCAGCATGTAGCCAAAGTACAGTCCAGACTTGTTTCTTCTCCATGGGTGCCTGGCACCACTTGGGAAATCCTGGTTTGGTTTTAGTAAGTGGCACTCCACCCACGCCTCATTGGGTTTGAAGACACGACCGCAAGAATTACACCCTATACGAATGTTTGTCACCCAGTGTCTACGATAAGAACCACTGTGCACCCACTTCACCCTGACTGAGCAAGAATAGACCTGAGCAGTCACTCAAGCATTACCCTGGGAGGCCTATAATGACAACCTCCGGCTTAATTTGGCTTTCTGTGGGAAGATGACTCAGAGAGAAACAGAAAAAAATACAGTTTTACTGAATTTTTTTTTTCTCATGCAACAAAGTCAAAGAATGTGCGGTGCGGCTGTCAGTAAGTACTGTCAATGAAAGTACACATACCAAACAAAGGATCAAATTATTGCCTAAATCAAAAATGTACACACTTGCAAGGCTTGAATTAAAGGACTGCACGTTTTATCTTGGTATACTTTCAATTACTGCTGGCCATTTTTCAAATGTAGGCTTTTTTGTGGCGCTCAACCCCAAGCCCATTCATTCCTACTAAATATGAAAATCTTAACAGGTTACACATATCAGCCTGGTCTCACAGAATTCTGTGAAATGATCACGAACTGCGCATTACGTGGTGGTGGGACGGAATGTGTGAAAATTCTGTGTGGCCACCACGAAAAAACAATGCCGAAGTAAAGTCAATGAGAAGATGACGTAGCATTAAGAGCAACAACAGTAGCGAGTAGTATGAAAGCCCGAAAATCCGCGTAAGGAGGTTGGTTGGGGTGGTGGATGGGTCAAACACAGGACTCGTGTCCCGCGTGTCAGGATTCCTAAACCCAACTGACAAGAACACTAGAAACACTTAACATTAGAAGATACACTGAGGGCCAGGAACACACGCAGACAACTCAACACTGAAACAAGAGAACAACTATAGCTAGAAAAGGAGGGTGATAACGAGGGACAGGTGACATGAGGGCTGATGAGGAACAGGTGAAACACATCAGGGCGGAGCAGCCAATCACAAAGATGGGAAAACACACACGGCAGGATGTAAAACAAGACATTACACATGAGAAGAGCCTACTAAATGCCCAGGATCATGACATATAGTACTTATTATCAGGATCACTTGATTGTTATGGGCAAGGGTGTAAGCCAGCCTCGGCAAAGCGTAGCTCCTACGGAGCCATTTTGTTGCTATCAAGCCATCACCCCCCGTTAGCATCCCATTGACTGCCATTCATTTTGGCGCCACTTTGACAGCGAATAACTACATCTGAAGCGTTTAAAGACTCTATTTGTCCATTGTTTATTTCTAAAGAAACACGACAATGTATAAAAGGCTCCATTACCTTGTACCTCACGTTATGGCTCCGTAGCAGACGTTTTTGTAAAAATAGGCTTACGATTGTGTCATAACCACGCGACTTACTGTCGCATAGTAGAGGAATTACCGTATAGTACAGGAGAAGCGCGCAGGCAGTTTCGACTTACATTAGCTGTTTAGTTTAATTACTAATGTTAACTAGCATTTTAGTTAGCAATAATTAGCCTGTGCCTATGTTATCTCCTTACATATACCTACGCTCTCTGTCTCTGCAAGATTCGGAATGATTGAGATTTCTCTTGGCACAGCTACCAGAAGACTTCCAACTTTCAGACAGGTTGCTCACGTCACATTTACGTCTTCGAGCTCAGTAGTGGAGACTGCGCAGTAACGCTCAGCGCTCACCGTAAAAGTGCTTCTAATACTTCACTGGTCTCCGTGGAAGTCTACGGCGTCGCTTTGTCCATTAATTGTACTGTCTATGGAGAAGAGCCAGTTGCTTTACACACAATCATTAGGCGACCTGACGACCTGCTTAACGTAATGGTGTAGTGGTGCTTATGAATTTAGCTTTTTAGTTTGTACGAGCAACAAACTGTGTTATTTCATCTTTCAAAAGTCACAGTCTCGCTTTGAGGGACTGCAGACAAATGTCATGCAATATGGTGTAATCTCTCTCTCTCTCTCTCACTAAACTCATCTGCTTCATCCTGTTCTTTGATGTGTGTCTCAGAGATTAGACCGAGCTCTGAAGTTTGACTCTTTGATTGGAGAAAATATTTACAGCACGCACAAAGAGAAAGAGACATGTCTCAACCGCCCACGCCAAAGCTCGCTTTTCAAGGGGCAAAGAGAGGAAATCCAAGGGCTGTTTGCCACAAACAGATACAGGATGGAGTGGGAGGCACTCGAGATGAAGAGGAGGAGGATGTGAGAGTCAGAATCTATTCAACATTTTGGTAAATCTGGTATCTTTACTGGCATAATGATGAGCATAAAGTCTTGTGGCTTCTCAGCACAGTGCTGTCTGGCTTTATTTTCCTCCACATTGACACATCAAGTAAAATCACTTGATTTCTGTAAATGATTCAGCTGTTGAACACCCACACGACTGACACAAAAACTCACTGCCTCTTCAATATGTTCAGCTGACTACACTTTGTGATGTTAAAGTGAAAAAAAGCTATTCCACACTGCTGAAAACAGTGGACAAAAGTTAAATTACAAACCCTAAGGCAGAAGCAGACCTGATCTTATTTTAGTATTTTTTTACAGAATGAAAGCTCCTCTGTGCTTTGGTCAACAGCTGTCTGTGTCTCTTTCTGCCACAAATGTTCACAAAAAACTCTAGATGTTTTTCAAGAAGGTTCTGACATGACATTTCACAATTTATATTGCAGATCAACCTGATCTCACAGAATTTCGTGAAATGAACACGGCCCCTTAACTCAAAATCTGTGGCAGTTTAACGGAATCGCTGAAAATTCCATTATGGGCCCACAGAAGAATTCCGTGAAATGAAAATGGCCCCTTAAGTTAAGGAAAAGGTTGTGGCGGGACAACAGGACGGTTGGGTTTAGGAAAACAATAACGGGAACTGGGACAACGGGACGGTTGGATTTAGAAAAAGAAGAACGGGACGGTTGAGTTTACGGTTGCATTTAGTAAAACAAGAAAGCGACAGTTTGGTTTAGGAAATGTAACATGCGGGACATGATCCCCGGTCTCCTGGGTGAAAGTCCTGTGTTTGACCCATCCGCCATCCCAACCAACCTCCTTACGTCGATTTTCAGGCTTTCATACTACTCGCTACCATAGTCGCTCTTAATGCTACGTCATCTTCTCATTGACTTTACTTTGGCATTGTTTTCCGTGGTGGCCACATGGAATTTTCACACATTCCGTGCCACCACCACGCAATGCGCTGTTAACAGTTCATGCTCATTTCACGGAATTCTGTGAGACCAGGCTGTGCAGATGGTGCATGAACAAAAACAAAGGACAGTTATTTGTAACAAAATAAAGCACATATTAAAAAATATTTAAAAATGATTGTGGCACGAAATCATGGATATACCAGAACTAAGGCACAGCGGTGCTTTAAGCTTAATGTCAGCATGCTAACATGCTCACGATGACAATGCAAACATGTTGATGATTTACCAGGTACAATGTTTACCATGTTTTAGAGATGGCCCGATACCATTTTTTGCTTCCCGATACCGATTCTGATACCTGAACTTGCGTATCGGCTGATACCGAGTACCGATCCAATACCAGTGTGTCATATATTTTATTATGTTTTAACAACTGTATACTACTATCCCTGTATGGATGTGATGTTATTTCTATCTTTGTTATCGGTCTGGCTCAAGTTAAACTCTTTGTGAAACATGAACAATGAACAATGAACTTTCTTTTATTATGCAGTTTGACAGTTTGAAAAAGAACATAAATAAACTACTTTAACGTAGATTTTCTTTAGGGCTTTATTACGTGGTATCGCATCGGTGGATAAACTCCAGTACTTCCCGATACCGATACCAGCGTTTTAGGCAGTATCGGAGCCAATACCGATACTGGTATCGGTATCGGAACATCTCTACCATGTTTATCACATAAGATTAGTTAGCATGCCAACAACCGCCAACAAGTTAGTCCTCCAAACCATATGACGATATAGGTTGTACCCTCTGATACAATACAACCCATAGGAGCGTTTCATAAATTAGCGCCACTATAAACGTAAATATGCGTCGTAATTTATGCTTGAACAAACAACTTATGGTGGCGTTTTTCAGGGGAGGACAGTCTCTAGCATCCATTCGCAAGTTAGCACGAAACACACAGTACAGCGGAGGCTGCTGGGAATGCTTAGATTAGTTTTGCAGGTATTTGGTCGTGAAACCAAATATTGGATATGACCTGAGGATGGAGCTAGAAAGTAACTACAATTCATCCTGAGGAGAACATGGACGTCAGTACCAAATTGCACAGCAATCAATCCAATAGTTGTTGAGATATATCAGCATGGACCAAAGTGGTGGACAGAGTGAGATTGCCATTGCTAGAGTCACAACAAAAATATACATTACAGGGAAGAGAAACCTATATAATCCAAATGAGGCTATGGATTTTATGTGTAATTGTAAATGCATCCAGTCAAGTGGAACCTTTATTTTCCCAATATAGTCATCACTCTCAAACTTCTCCGCACTTGAGCTGCCATTAGGAAAGTACAGTATCTGATTTAATAATGTGTCTCTACCGTTTATGTCTCTGTGTCTGAGAAAGAATGTGGTGTGAGTCCAAACATCATTAACAACAGAGAGGTGCAGACAGACAGCTATGTATTCCTGAGTTTTTGCACAGACTACATTAGCAGAGCTACAGTCAGTCGACTGTGCTGAGTGGGGACAGCTGTGAGAGTCATAATCACCCTCGATGGACAGCAGCTCTTTTCCCAAGCTAACACTCCCTCTACCCACAACTGGTCAATGTGGGATTGGCTTGAGTGTGAGTGTTTTGGGGATTGTGCACATTCACTTTCACAGTTACATTTTCCTTCACAAAAGTGTCCTAGAGGCCAGGACCTGACTGTCATATTTCAACATTTGTAATTTGGATAAAGCTTTTTCATTAATTCCATGTAAGACTATCTATTATCCTCTCTTGATTTAACATTGATTGAGTCTTGTTTTTTTAATGATAAAGAATACATTATCTCATCAGCCTAGTTCGAGGAGGAGTGTCCCGTTTCACATAATGGTGACCCTCAAATATTTTCTTTACAATCTCCATGTCTCACAACCACACAGAAGAAGAAGAAGTTGAGGTGTTCAAATAAAGTTTTGACTACTATTTGGAATTGTCAGAATCCAAAGTATATAAAATGAAAATGTGAAAGAATTAATCCTATAGGCACCTGAAAGTTCTGGAAAAATGATTTAAGTACACAGAGTGTTCAGGCCATGGTCTTGTTCAGCATGCTTAATGTCAGACACTAATTCACATGAAGGAGTGTGCTGACACTACTTCACCAGCTGTTCTCAAGTAACAAAGGACCAAATGACAAACATCTCAGCAACACTAGCTGACTAACTGGAAGAATCTTCTTTAGTTCGCTAGTCTATATCCTTGACGTTCCACTTCTGTGATTGCTGCTGTGCCGCAGGAAATTCCGCCGGATGCATCTATTTTCGCCGATGTTTGTTACCTTCTGCTTTCTTTGTGTTGGAATTTTAAACTCCGGTGGATTTATGAGGACTATCGTTAACTGCTCCTCACATCTCTGCAGGGTAAATCCAGACAGCTAGCTAGACTATCTGTCCAATCTGAGTTTTCTCTTGCACGACTATTTTACAGCGGCTCCGTGCTGAGCTTAGCGCTGCCCATGACGATTTGTGATTGGTTTAAAGAAATGCCAATAAACCTGAGCACGTTTTTTCTCCCATCCCGGAATGCTATATGGACTAGCCAGACCCTCCTCCACTCCGCAGCACGTGGATGGTCTGGCAAAGCGAGACTATTAGTTCACCAACACGTCTCAGAACCTTAATCAGGGTGTTCTAAAGTGACTATTGGCGCTTTTCCATTACATGGTACCTGCTCGACTCGCCTCGACTCTACCTGCCTTTTTTGGTTTTCCATTACGAAAAAAAGTACCTGGTACCTGCTAACAGGTACTTTTTTTAGTACCACCTCAGTCGAGGTTCCAAGCGAGCTGAGCCGATACCAAAAGGTGATGTGAAAGCGACAGACGGGGGTGTCCTGAACAAACCCGCCATTTTTAAATAGTTTAGCCAGCTGTGTTTTGTTTTTTTTTGCTGCCTCCAGCTTCATTTGAAACTAAATGTGTCTTCTGGCTGTGGCAACAACAACACACCTTCGACGTTCTGTGTGTGTGTCGCGTGACGACCAGCCACGCTGAGGCAGTACTAAAATCTGCAATGGAAAACGGACGCACAGTGCGTCGAGTCGAGGCGAGGCGAGTAGAGCAGGTACCATGTAATGGAAAAACGCCATAAATGTAACTTTCAGTTTGTGTTGATTCTAGCGGCCCCTTTGGACAAAAGCGGTAGCGTTTTTACCACACCTGTCGTAAAAGTCTTTTCTATGCGGTGCTGTATTACTCACTGTAGATTACCAAGTTAGTCATATAATTAGTTAGTATTCGTTGAAATCATTCAGTAAGTGTTATCGACTAATTTGTTGTCACAGACACCAGTTCACACACAGGTGGCAGTAATAAATGGGCAGCGATTTAATTAGTCAACAGCATGCACCTGGTGCAATTACCCACGTCAAGATCAGGAGTACTGTCATGCCGCTTGAAAATGTGTTCTACTTTGTTTCAGCAGTTCAGTGTGGTTTGTTTATCTTTGTAACCATAGTAACATAGTACCAGTGCATGTTGGGAAACAGGAAGTAAAATTGCCATGTGGTAATCAGCTACAGGAATGCGTGAGCTCTACCAGTCGTCAGTTTCTGAGTCGATCGCTTTTCTTTCTCCCTTTTTGCAAAGGCAACGTCTGTAAGTATTTCTCATCGTGTAACATTAGGTTACTGCATATTTTAATTTTGTAAGATTATTGAGATAGCTAAGAAGCTAATTAGTTCGTGCTTGGCTAAGTTAGCTTTATGTTTATTACTGCTGGTTGTTTTTACTAGCTTGATTGTGTTTATCATATAGGCTACACTGCTATGTTAGCTAAGCGGTGCTATTTACATTGTTGCTGTGTATTTGGGTTTGATTAATAATATAGACATCTCATTGTACTGTATTGCAGTTTCACAAAATTCCCAGTAAACTTCACGGAAATTAATCAACTGCGTCCTGGAGTTTGTCGGGAGTGTTTAAGCTGAATGGAAAATAGCCCATGACAAGTACATTTCAACAAAGGAGCATGTTTGTGTCCCAACATAAAGGAAAACCACCTTACAGATCAGAAACCCAATCACATGTAATTCTACCCAATCCTGTTTGTGTTAGTAAAATTAAGAGAGCATTAAAGACAAAATGTGCTTTTTGTAATGAAAATTAAATTGCTGGGGGTTCCATTAAGATATCAAGGTTTAGATTGGGGTTCACGATGAAACAAGTTCTACCAATTAAACACTTATTTATTCATTATTGTTATTATTATTTTGTTGTGGAGAGGCTGTTGCAGTTTTTATTTTGAGAGGAGGGTTAAAAACAACATTAATAACCCTGAGGAGGCCATGCTTTTTTTTTTTTACAAAATGAATATACGCTTCAGCTTCCCTTCACCGCCCCAATAATTGTTGTTCAATACCTTAACACTATCATACCTAATGGCTTGAACAGATGGCTTTTTGATTGTTTTTTTTTTCATGAATGTTTCCAGTATTTTTTTCCATTATACTCATTGTTATGATCAATTGTGAAATCTTTCTCAGTGTCCTGATCTTGTTTTTGGTTATTGTGCAAGATGTGCCTTTATGATTCATTAAGTCAATGCCTTTTTATTGCTGATACTTGTGTGTGGTTTGACACAAGGGCTTGGCCTGATACATCATTAAATCATTTTAGTCTTTTCAGTTGCCTTTGTCTGTTTTGAAGTCCTAGCACCTCCTTCTTTATGCCCATCTGTCTTCCAGCAGTTTGAGCCAGTTACATTACACATTCTCTCGGATGTAGTTAAGCAGCTTCGTCCTGCAAACTGCCTGCTGGACAGTATCCCTTCCCGCTTACTCAAAGACGTCTTTAACACTGTTGGGTCCAGTATTTTATCCTTGGTTAACGCATCTCTCAGCTCAGGGTGTGTTTCAGCTGCTTTTAAACATGCTGTTGTGCAACCACTTTTAAAAAAGAAAAATCTAGATCCTTCAGTTTTGTCTAATTTTAGACCTATTTCTAAACTTCCCGTCTTATCTAAAGTCTTGGAGAAGGTTGTTTTTAACCAACTACAATCATTTTTAGATGATTTTAGTATTTATGAAAAGTTCCAGTCTGGTTTTAAGCCCCGCCACAGTACTGAAACTGCCCTTCTAAGAGTCTATAACGACCTTCTCTTAGCAGTTGACTCAGGAAAATCTGCTGTTTTAGTGCTCTTAGATTTGACTGCTGCCTTTGACACTGTCAACCACTCTATTCTCTTATCCCGACTCAAACAAAGTGTTGGCATTACGGGCATAGCCCTAAAATGGTTTGAATCTTACTTGGCAGATAGGAGTTTTGCTGTTCACCTTGGGAATTGCTCTTCATCTGCTGCCACTCTTTCTTGTGGGGTCCCCCAAGGTTCCATTTTGGGACCCATGCTCTTTTCTCTGTACATGCTGCCATTAGGGTCCATTTAAAAAAAAAACATAACATTTCTTTCCACTGTTTTGCAGACGATGTACAAATCTATTTGCCTGTAAAAAACAATGACAAGGACACTGTCCAGCCTTTGTTAAACTGCTTGAGTGATATCAAAATTTGGTGATAATAATAATAATAATAAGGTTGAAATTGTTGTGTTTGGTCGTGCTGTACATTTTAGTGCCTGTGTAGATGCTCTTGGTACTTTAGGTTCCCATATTCGGCCTTTTACCAAGAATCTGGGTGTGATTTTTGACAGTGCTTTTACATTTGACAAACAGATTAGTGCTGTTGTTAAAACCAATTTCTTCCAGCTGAGACTTTTGGCTAAGGTCAAGCCTTACCTGCTACGCAAAGACTTTGAAAGAGTCATACATGCATTTATTACGTCCCGTTTAGATTACTGTAACTCTTTGTATGTTGGATTGGATCAGTCATCCCTTCGTCGGTTACAGTTAGTCCAGAACGCAGCAGCTCGACTTTTAACCGGGACCAAAAAGCGTGACCACATTACACCGGTTTTGGCCACGCTCCACTGGCTTCCTGTTTGTTTCAGGATCGAATTTAAAATTGTATTAATTGTTTTCAAGATCTTAAATGGGTTGTCGCCTTCTTATTTATCAGAGGTTTTACATGTCCACACACCTGTCAGAGCACTGAGGTCTTCCAATCAGATGCTTCTCGATGTGCCCAGATCCAGGTTAAAAAACAAAGGTGAGCGAGCCTTTGCAGTGGCTGCTCCAAACCTTTGGAATAGTTTACCTATTCATATAAGAACATCTCGGACCATTGAAACATTCAAGTCCTTGCTTAAGACCCATTACTATGCATTGGCTTTCAAATCAAGTTGAGCTTTGATATCTTGACCTTTTTCTACCGTTGGTTATTTTGTATTGTATATTGTGTATTGTTTGTGTATATTATCTCTTTGATTTTGGACCTTGTTAAGCACTTTGGTCAACTATGGTTGTTTTTAAACGTGCTATATAAATAAAATTGAACTGAACTGAACTTATTTTGAGGGCAGATTGAAGAAAAATTCAAATTACAGTAGCTCCTTCCACAAATGTGTGAGTCTTAACGATGCCTGTTAAACATCATTCCAGTATAGACAGCGTCAGTCCATAAACACACATTGAAAAACACACACGTGCCTCCTTGTTCACTTTGTGGCGGGCTGTTCTCGTGGCGTTGACAGCAGGGACAAGGGCTCCCATTGACAGGGTCCCCCTCCTCCCTGTAGGACCAGATGTTCAGAGTTAGCGGGCAGTTTGAAAATGACACACTCATTCTTGCGCCATTTTGGATTTCCCACTTCTGCTCATGATGGACGACTTAAGGAGGTGAAGAAAGATAGAAGGAAAAGAAAGGACTTCAGTCAGATGTAAGTTTGCTCAATATGTAAAGGAGGAAAAAAATGTAAAAGACAAAAAAGACTGTTAGCAAACTTCCATTGCTTACCCCACTGTCAGCTGGCCCCGATATTCTCAGCATCTTCCTCTTGAGATTTATGCAAGCACAGAATAAAGCCATGTCTAGGCAAAATATGCAAGGACTGGATGGACCATCACAACCCTTCTGCATCACATCAAATGCAAACACTCTGAAGACTGATTTATATGTAATGTGGGCTATGAATGTTCCAGGATGTCATCCTAAAAGAGACACGAAACAGAGGTGTTTCATTCTCAAACAGGACAAGGTCACAAGGAGACGCAGAGCAGCTGTAAACAATCTTCCGCTGATGTGTTTCAGATGTTTATGAGTTAGAGGGGTTATGCCCTGGGTCTGCATGAGGCTTTAGTTATAATACCTTTTGGTAAGAGTCATATACCCACATTATATATCAGACTGTTGATGATTAAAAATAGAATCATCTTCAGTCTACACTCTGACAAAAAAACAATATAATAATAAAAAAAGGTATGAAACAATGTGGGAAATCTGCTTATTTGCTCTCTTTTCCAAGAGTTAGATGTGAAGATTGATATCACTCTGGCGCTGGTGCCAGGAGGCGATTAGCGTAGCTTAGGCCACTTTCACGTCATATTGCTTATATCATAATTATGAGCAGCCACGTCGGAACAACGGTTTACATCAGCCTCCTAGTTGTAATTCCAAGTCCGAAATATCAGGAATTTCTGGCAGCTATCTCTCACTTGTTGAAAAGAACTACAGAAGTGTCAACAAACTGGCAAAATGGCTGCAAATTTGAAAAATAATTTTGGGAAATACACTTATAGTTAGATGACAAGATTGGTAGTAGCCTCATGTTTGTATGATAAATGTGAAGCTACCGGGAGCAGGTGGTTATCTTAGCTTAACACAAAGACTCAAAACAGGGGGAACTGCTAGACTGGCTCTGTCCAAAGGTGACACCTCCAGCTGCTGGCTAATTTAGGCTATTTATGATGTGATTACAAGACTAGCAGTTGGGGGTAACCATCGTGGAATAATGCATCAACTCAGCAGACTGAAAGCGGGGAAACCAGCTAGCTTGGCGCTCTCCAGAATTAAAGAAATACTCCTACCAACACTTTTACATCTTAGTAATGAACACACTGTATCTTATTTATGTGTTTTTTAATTCAGATTAAACAAACGAGACAGCAACATGTTAATTAGCTTAGGAGGTGTTGGTGTTTAGCTGTTTAGGCTAGCTGTTTCCCCGTGTCCAGTCTTTAAGCTAGCTAAGCTAACTGTATTTTGGTTCCAGCTCTGTACAAACATGACAACAGTATGGATCAAATCATCTAACTCTTGGAAAGAAAGTAATTTAGCATATTTCCCAAAATGAACGAATAAAGTAATTTAATTAAGTAATTTAAAAGTCAAATTTTGCGATTACAGTTAAAGTTATTAGTGAGGTCTATGAAACATTTTTCGTCATATTTTTTATGCTTTTTTAAAGGATAAAGAGCTAAGTGCTGAGATAAATAGCCAGTTCGTCACAGGAAAACAATTATGATCTGTATTAAATTTGGACAGTTCTCTGATCACATTGCTGTAGGGAACACCATGTGTAAAGTGCTACAACAAAGTCTTTGCTTCTAGCCTGGTTGACACCAGACCCTTCTCAGTTGTAACTGAGAGTGGGTCTGGGGAAAGTTCATTCACAGCTCATTTCCAAAGGGCGTAACAGACGCCGCTCAAATGCCTCTGGGCGCAATTGGATAGTCCTTCAACCAATCAGACCAACGATTCGGGTGATGTAGCAGCGACAGTGGCATCAACAGGTTACTGCACTTCGGTGGCTGTCATGTTGAATGTAAACAAAAAGCTGCTTGCCGTCGCTTCGCTATCATCATCGTGTAAAGCCCGCCTCACAACGGTTGTGATTGGTGCCTCAATTTGGAAAAAATGGAAATGGGCTTGAATGGGCTCTTGGCCAGACTTAGCCTAGAAATCTAGACGCACCCTAGAGGCAGCAAATGTAATTTGCAGCCAGGGTCAGTCTAGCAACTCTCCGTTGGCTTGCGAGCTGGAAAAACCAAATTCTGGTCAGGCCAATCACATCGTGTATAGATTTGGTGGGCAGGCTTAACATAAGGACGGCAGGGTTGCGACAGTTCCGCGTGAATTTCCTGCTACTTGAAAACAAAGAAGATGGCTGCTACTGCTGGTGAACAGCGGTCTTTCGGATCTGCTTTGGCCGCGACTCTGGAAGACTTGGAGTTAAGCACTGAAGTCATTCTTTTACACACAAGCTCAACCAAGACCAAAACAATGGATTTTTACTAACAATTTGCAAATGCTTTCACACTGTATGTCAGAACAGATAACATCATGTTCTAAACCTAACGTATAGGCTAAAGTCAAAGTGAACAGCTGTTCATATTGTAAATTGAAACACAACACACAAATATATCCCCTGGCTTTTGTTCCATTGATACTGAGAAACAGCTGATTGAAGTTATAGGTTGATCACAGCTGACTGACATCTAGGAAACACACTCAGGTGTTGAGGTTCTTTCAATGGCATGACCATATTTTACTGTAGTACATACAGTAAAAGAGGACCTATTTGGGCTGATTTTGTGTGGAAAATGAACAATAAAGGTGAACACAAAGAAAGTAAGAAAAATTGCTGCACGAGTGAGAGGAAGACAAGTACCAGGACAATTCTGTCTCGGTCTTCTTTTTTTCATACAGTAAACCGTACTTTCTATAAAGCTACTCTGAGATGGGTCATTCATTTTTTGTATTGAATTTCTGCAGCAAAAGAAACAAAATGCATGCATTTACTAAACCCAACAAAGGAGAAACTGCAGTGTAAAACACAATCTATGATCAATACAATAACTATTGTCTATTGTATAAGGGAAGACCTGACACATATAAAATAATGCAGTTTCTGTAATTCCATCTGATGTTAGTGTTTTGTATGGCATTGTGCAGTCATTGACTAAATGTTCCTGTTGAAAGAGAACATGTGTTAGTGTTTTGGAAGAATTATTTGATTTTGAGACATGTTTGCATTGTTTTGGTGAATATAGTGTATTGTGTTAGTGAATTATTGTATTTAGAAAATTAGTGTTAGAGTTTAGTTTACAATGTGTGATTTTGAGCATGAAATTAACTGTTTTGTCAATTGTGTGTTGTAGGTGTGTTGGTCCGTTAAGAGTTTAGGAATGTTGTTAAAAGTATTGAAAAAACTGTCATAGCGATCGGAAAAAACTGTCAACTATCAACTAGCGTTGCTCTGGTTGGCTATCAGTGCAGAGGGAATTTGAAAGACAACCGTTTATCCCGCCCCTCGGATTGAGCCCTGCCAATGGTGAGTTCCCAGACCCAACATCTTGATGTGGGACTGGCTTGCCAGGCTACGCCCAACTGACTTGCAGAGCAAATCTCAAATTTGCCAGAAGTTCGTCAGGGTTTTCCCAGGCTACTTTGCTTCTGCTCAGCGGTGTAGTCTACGTGATACGCAGGTATACGCAGTATACCCACTAAGAAGTAACCAGGATTTCCATATACCCACTTAAAAATGCACAATGGCGGGTAACAACATACTTTCCATTATAATTTTGCTATATTGTGAAATGTCATGTGTTTTTCTTCCTCACATAGGCTAAATAAAAGGTATTTCCACCATAAAATTGGTGCACAAAAGTGTGTCAGAATGCAGGAAATGAAGTCTTTGACGCTCAAAATTTCCCTGTGGGAGGACACCCAGACCCCCCACCACCATTCTGGCCCATATAGGCCCATACATATAAAGTACAGTATACCCACTACAAAACATTAGACTACACCACTGCTTCTGCTGGCACCAGTTGTACAACCACATCTGAAGTCACTGTCTGTTACTGACTGTTCTCTTTAATGTGGGAGGAATATGAGGACTAGTGGTTTTATTACCTTGTTTAATTTATTGTCTTAAATGAATGCATCATGTTAAGAGACCTTCACTGGTATAACAGAACATGAGCACCGATTTTAAAGTCACACAGTATTAGTTCAAGAGAATATGGCAGCATGTCACTGTAATCAAGTGAATGGCGAAGTAAATAAAAACAAGGATAAAACGAATCTGTGGAATCTGGACACAGGTGATTTGTATGTGTTTGTGGTCACCACGAACTGGTTAAGGATACTGTAATTGCATTTGTCATTTTTCAGAGATTATGTTTTATCATCTGTTTGGACAACACTCAAATATGAGACGCAAGACTAAAGACAGAGTAACTTAAAATAAGTAAAGAAAGACCTTAAGCAGATGTTTTCCCTCTTTGCTGCTGGGGAGCGTATGCACACTTTGTTTTGAGGCCTGTTTTGTGGCCATGACGGCTTGCCAACAAAAATGAACTAAGTCCAGCATATCTGTAAGTACAAATCATAATGCTGCTAATCTCATCTTCTCTTCTCCTTTATGAGTCTTAAAAGGTGGAAACAAATGGAAATGCTTGTTCAGTGTTTTGCCTCTTTAAATAGGATACACTATAGTGGACAGGCCTATGACTTTTATAAACCCAGTAGTATTGGGAGCTAAGGATAATTATTGGGTGGTTGTTTGATCAATCTGTCCAAGCCTCCAGACAACCATATATGGACACTTCATATTAATTGTCCCCACAGGATATCAAATAAATATCAAAATCTAAAGGATAGCTATTTTCTGTGTAGATGCATGCTCCTCTGAGGTTGAACCTTTTCTACTTTGGAAAACCAGTTTCTCTCCAGCACTATGCTCTCAGGCCAAAATGGCAACTTTGCATATATAATACCTCATAATCTAACAGGGATGCTGTCATGAGAGCTCCTTAGCGTATTCATGCTCTCTATGGGACAAACTCTTTTGAGTTTAATGATTCAAATGAATGAAAGAAATATTCGCTGCACTGTTGGTAAGGATCTATCAATAGCCAATGTATCACTACTTTGATTGTCACATCCAGCACTTTCATTTGCTGGGTTTGGTGTTCATTGCAACCCCAAAGGGCCTTTACAAATTCATTTTGTTTTGTCATTGGGAGCATTTGTTCATATTCTGTTCATTCTCTTGCCTTTGCTTATTTTTTTTTTATTAAGACAGTAAAAAGAGTATACATGGCAGAGATTGGATAGGCTAGACACTGTATGATGATGAACTTCCACCACCCACAGCAAGACATCTTATGTTTAACCCTTTGAGGTGTAAATCATCTGATTTCATGTGGCTTCTTCTTAGGCAGTCGTTTGGTTTTGTGCGTTTGCTGGAATGTCTCGTCAGCGGGGAAATAAAGCCTCGGCCGGCTGGACACAGCTGGAGACACATTCACACGCTCTGACAGACATCAACACAGAGTAATAACTACAAAGCAAATGCAGCTGTGCACTTTCTAATACATTTAACATTTTAAATACACTGCTACTAGTAACACACACACACACACACACACACACACACACACACACTTTGTCATCCATGTCCAAGTGGATGAAGCCAGCTCTTTTTTAGAGAAATTGAATACGTAATGCTCTCTAAGGTAATTAAGCAAGAGCATCGCAGATGTCTTACGTAGTCTTTAATGAACAACCATTTGTTTGAGACACACATGAATTCAGGATCAGGATGGACCTCCTCAAGGCCAGCTGGTTGTAGTTTATGTGCAACTTTGACCCTTGAGACTTTTCCTCCCAGCTTGATCCAGAGAGACCCACTTGAGAGAAACGCAGTTGTGAGGATCTCAGAAGGGTGGGAAAGGTTACTCAGAACTCTGTTATTCATCTGCTTAGTGAGTCAGAGAGCTCAGCATTTTTGCCTTTGGTAACTACTTATTGACTGAAACTGATCTATAAGGAGTAGGCCAAAGGTCTGATCTGCTAATTTGTCCTTCAATGCCACAGTGATTGTGGGGTTAAGATTTAATTGCCTTCGGTGGGAGCCATTTTTTTTTGCTCCAGAAAAAGTATTTAAAAAAAAAAAAAAAAAAAAGGACCAAAACAGTGTTGCATAGTAACTGTTCATGAAACATTTGCACATGCCATTATCACAAATGTAATCCAATAGGTCTGTCAGACCTGCATATGATGAGATTTACATGTGTATCTGTGTGTATTTTTTGGCAAGCATGACATGATTTCTAATGGAATAAATGCTCTGTTCAAGAGGGGGTGTGTGCATTCAAAGGCCTGAGGAGACGTGGGGGAACTGGCAGAGCAGCCCCACAAGGTCCCATGGTGCTGTCAAGAGTCCACAGGAGGTTTCCTGTTTGAGCACATCTAGCTCGGTTTTGTTCCAAAACCCGACTAACCGCAAGACTGAGGTGGTACAGAGACTCAATTATTCTATATTCTGTTCATCCTTCACACAGGTCTCACCTTCAGAGGCCTGAGACCACATCATGTAAAAGCACATTCAGAAGGCTGGCACTGTGCAACTGGACATTTTCTGTAGATTGCATTGTCCGCATACGGTAGAGAACTATGTGGAAGCCAACAAAGAAGAACATTCAGTATGATGCCCTACAAGTGCCCTCTGCTGGGTTTGGTTTTATTTTTTAAGAAAGTGCTCCACCTACTGGCAGTAACAGGAAGTGTCAGAATTCATAGACAGGGGGGTGGGGGGGTGGGGGGGAAGATACATGTTTCCATATCAAAGTTTATTGCTGACATGCATGTAGAGATCTGATGAAGTAGAAAAATATGTTATTTATACAAACGTGTTTTTCATCTGTACAATTACGAAGTTTTCTGTGTCTAGATGCCCATGTCTGACCAAGCAGCTTACAACACATTATCCCATTGGGTTTAAAGTTAACTACACCACATGTCATATCCTACACCAAGTTTCCAGTTGAAACAGTCAGCAATATATTGGTTATATACTGAAGACTTAGGACTTTAGAAGCAGGGTGAAAATCATTAAAAACTTAAATTTTGAAAATGAATACGATTGTACTACTCATCTAATTAAGGGGTATATCTATTGTTGCTTTGTAGTTTCCCGTAGAACCCAAAGGAGTAAATTATCTTCAAATTCTCGATCAGTTGCTCTAGCACACCTTGCAAGTTTAAAATCATGCAACAGTCACATGTTTTACACAGAGTTACACCTCACGCTATTATGTCCATGCTTTTCAGTCCACATTGCAGTCTACCAATACAACTCTGTTAAACAAACATTGAATGTGGTGCAATCCACTAGCTAGGAAGTGAAACGCTTTTTGATCGGGGGGGGGGGGGGGGAGACGACAAAATAACATCTACATCAAGGCTCTATTGAACCTCTAGTTACTAATCTGTAACTGGGCATTATGGAAGATGACACTTTCCACAGACCGATCATTTAATGTCAGCATTCATCAATGGCTATGGTGTTCATGAAACACCCTTTTCTGATGAACAACCTAGACTACTACAATACTGCTGTATACCCATGTAATTCACATTGAGGTGGGAGAACGCCAACTGCTCTCTTTACATATAATTTTAGCCTCTGGATGTGGTGGTTGATGGCCAACGTGGCCTATAATGCACGTCAACCGACATGTTTTGAGAGTTGGTATCTCACTGGGTGGAACTAAATACATGATGACTGCCACAGTCATGATGGTACATATTTACATACTAACCAGAGAGTGCAGCCTTGTGTGGGGTAAAATGACAGAAAAAAATAAAAATAAAAAAAATAACCTACAAAATAATGTGCGAGTATCATTTTTGTTTTCTGTAAAAAATATAACTATGCAACGTCAGTCTCGTTATTAGTGTAGCTTAAGTTGACCACAGACTTTGTGGTAAAATGGCAAGAAAATGATTTAGGAATCCAAAAAGTTAAAACGCAAAAACAGATGCTACTCTTTCGTAAATGTGGCTGAGGATCTAAATGAGAACCACTGTTGGAGTTAACACCATTTCTTAAAGCTGAGCGAGCAAAGAGTTTTAGGGCCTGTTTCACTGGCATAAGTTGTGCCTAGTCTGTGATACAAGCCCCAGTGGTTTGGGGAACCGGGGGGGGGGGGGTTTATTCAAGTGAATAAATAAATCAACATGAAATTACAAGGAAAAAAGAATAAGTAAAGACATTTGAAAATATTCCAGAGCCTATTTTCATGCAATCAGTTTGATATAAATAGGAAGAAGTCTAGACAGCATAAAGCAGGTACCAATATGCAAAGGCAAGTTGCAGTGTACAGATGCCTAACCGTCACTGGTTAGTAGCTTTGCCATGGTTTAAAAAAAAAAAATGTAAAAAAAACTTTGATAAAAGACAAGAATGAATCAATAGCCAAGAATACCCAGCAACTAAACTTAAAAGCTATGAGTCTGTTCTCATTTCTCTATGAAATATTACAGTATCGATTACCGGCCACCAGCTAGTCTCTCTGTACAGAGAGCTACATGGTGAGATAATACAAGCCTGTACAAGTTGAGCTGGAGAGAGGGCTTGAGAATGGCAATAGTAATAAGCATTCATGACAATCGTGACAAATCGCTAAAACATTCAGTCAAGCCCCGTCTCAGCAAAGCCTGCTCTGGTTTTCACAGTGTCTGCCACTGAGGCAGGCCAGATAACAGAACAATGATTGGAGGATAGCTTAAAGGGTCTGCGGCTGTCAGAGGTTAACAGCTCGACAGCTCCACAGACTCCGATTTTGCCTGGCCCGAAACACACACGCACACACTCTTGGATACTGCGGACTTATCAAAGTGTAGAATGACCGTTCACATTCATACTGAAAAACACTTGTCCATGATCTGTCTCGATAAAGAGAAACAGGGAAGTCGGAATACCTGGAAGCCATTTGATTCTGAGTGAGGCTGTGTGCACCAGTTTCCTTGGCTAAAAGTAAGCATAAGACATGATTTTTGGCAATAGAAACATGACAGTGCCTGATCTCCACTATAATGGCACTGAGGAAGCGTTACCATCAATATGTCTTGGCAGGGAGTATCCAACAGTGTTTCCCATTTAGTTCTTGGCATTGTGACTTCCAGGTACCTCACACTAGCTGCCTAGATGCTAAAAATAGATTTCCACAGGGCTGAGCAAAAGCAGGAGACAATGCAATCTGCAAATATCAAAAGAATGCATGTTCACATACTTTGATATTTAGTATCTTCAAAAGGGTAGGGATGAAATGCTACTTATTAAGGTAAATATGATTAAAAAAAAAAGCTTATTCAGTTTGTTTTTTTTGAAACCACTGAGGTGGTTTCAAAAAAGCATCATCACTGACAGAAAACATTAATGCTTTATGTCACTGGTGGCATCAAGACTCCATTGTTACAATCCCTTGTCTCAGAACAGTGAGAATGGTTTACCAACAGAGAAGAGAGACAGAGAGGTAGATTGATTTGAAGTCAGAGTTACAGACGGGACCAGTCTGGATCATTTTTCGGTGCAGGAGAACAGTAGAGAGGAAGAGGAAGGAGTGAGAGGAGGGTGGAATGGAGGTATAGAGAAGTGGCATCTGTGATCAGGGGTTCTGACTCGAGGGAATACCATTTACCACTTGGAATAGAGGGGGTTGCTACATGATTCTGGTCCTGTATTGCTCAGGGGGTCCAGAGTTGATGGGGGAAATGTTATGGTAGGGAGATCTCAAAAGGAGGAGGAGTAATATGGGGTTAATCGTCTCTTCAACACTCCTGACCGAGCCCTGTGTGAGCCCCATGTGTGAATGTGCCATCAGGTTGGTTGCACAGTGAGATCTGACTGTGGGTGACCTGAGG